>NC_056746.1:1082717520-1083017520 GCF_019279795.1 Protopterus annectens | reverse complement strand
AAAAAGGTTTATACTTCTTCCACCCTGGCTATTCGGTCTGTTACTTGTCTTTTTCATATGCTTAAGAATCAGCAGCATACTTTGGAGGCTATTACGGCTAGAATTGCTGGTGTTCTTTCCCTGATGGAGAGTAAGGACATGCATGATTTATTGAATTCTGCCAATGTCCTTCAAGAATGCAACTGCAGTCCTTACATATGGGTTGTCCTGCCTCAGGCAGCCCTCGGTCGGCCGAATTCCAAAGTCTGGGTCCGGCGTCGGCTGATGTTGCCTCCTCCCCGACGCCAGAGCGGCTGGGGTATAAAAGCATCAGCCGACGCCATCTTCCCCAGTCTTTCTTGCCACGCAGTGCCCGAAGCAGAAGCAGTTCGCAAGTGCCGGTCGGTCAGCTCTTGTGTTTTACGTATCCGAAGTCATCAAAAAGCTAAGTACCCCGTTGGGGATCTTTTTCTTGCCTCAGCCGATGTCAGAAAAAACTGAAAAAGTTAATAACTGTTTGTCTTGTGGTAAACAAATACCTCATAAGGACTTCCATTCTTACTGCCTCCCCTGCCTTGGCCCAGACCATGACGTCTCGGCCTGTGCTGCCTGTGCTTGCTTCAATAAGCACACACTCAGGCGCCGGGCAGAGTTTGCTGAAGACTTTTTTGGCAATAAATAACTCTTATACCATGCCGTCGGAACAACCGACACCTCATATTTCCAAAAAAACGGAAGGACCGGGACCGACATTCTCGGCCCGCGACTTCCACCGACTCAACGCCAAAAACTACCGTGAGTGCATCGGTCTCTTCTGAGGCAGTTGTTCCACCGCTTCGGACCGACGACACCGCTTTACCGATCACTCCGGCCCCGGAGCCTGCGGCGGTGCCGGTTGTTGATTTTCCTCCAGAAACCGAAGCCCAAGATTTGCCTGAGACCATACCGGTGGACAAGGTTACTCCAGCACGTGGGGCAGCTAGGCCCCCTATGTCTATGTCTATCAAGGCCTACACATGTGCTAAGGCTGCTAGCCAGGCTAAGTCTCACCCTCCTAAAGCTTTGCCTCAGCCCACTACTGATAAACAAATCATGTCTTTAGCTGCAGATTTAATTTCCTTAATCAGAGGCTCCCAGGCCCATCCTGACAGAGGATCTCAGCCTCCTTCTGACAAAAGGCCCAGGGTTGAGCATACAGACACCCTTTCTTCAGATGAAGCCTCTGGTGACTCTGATCACTCAGATACCCAGGAAGAGTCCTTCCAGGCCTACGAGGATTCAGATGCGGAGGATTCTATTCCCTCTGCCTCTCCTCCTGAGGATATTTCTTTTGGGGAAATTCTCCACTCCATGAGAGAGCACTTTCAGTGGCAAGGCCAGGAATTTTCCAACTCCAGGAAGCGGCTTCGTACCTTCCTTAAGCTTTCCCAACACAGGCCTTTAGCTATCCCTCCAGTGTTAGATGTACTGGATGATGTGTACTCAGATTCGAGTGCTTCTCCTGATTCTCTCCCCCCTGCTCCTGTCAAGCCGGACAGATACTACAGGGTTCCTGAAACTCACAAACATTTCTTTAAGGCCCATGCTGTTGATCTAGAAACAATTTCCCAGGGGCCCAAAGGGGTGGCCACATCCACAGCCAAAAATCCTTTGCCCTCAGACAGGGAAGCTAGGTCCCTGGAGAGGTGGGGCAAAAAAGTTTATACCTCAACCGCACTTGCCATGAGGGCCCTCAATTGCCTGTTTCATATGTTTCAGTATTAGGATTTCTTGATGGACGATTTGCAGAAAAAGTTAGCCTCTCCTGAGCCTTTAGATAGAAAGGCCTTGCAGGATTTGGTCCATAACACACAGCAGGTTAGCAATCATTTTCTTCAGTGTGGTTATGATGCATTGGAAGCTTCATGTAGGGCAGCTATGACAGGGGCCGTCATACGCAGACATGCATGGTTGAAAGAACAGCTATTACCAGATCATGTTAAAGCAAAGCTTCTAGATGCTCCTCTGGAGAAACACAAGCTATTTGGTGCTAATGCTCAGGATGTGTTGAAATCAATTGAGGAAAAGGCTAAATCAGTGCAAACAGTCAAGGATTTCCTCCAGGTTCAGCCACCTAGGTTCAGCAGGAATTGGCCTTCTAAGAACTGGTCCTTTCCGGACACTGACAAGTTTCAAAGGGGAAAAAACAGGCGTGCCCGAGGTAGAGGGCAATACAGAGGCTTCTGCAAGGGACGCCAATGGCAACCGACAAATCAGAGAGGTGGCGCAGGGACTTCCCCTGCTCCACAGGGACAATCACAATGACTTGACTTTGACACCGCCGACCAAGGCTCAAAGAGAAGCACCTTTAGGTGGAAAATTATCATTATTTTCAAAAAATTGGCACATTTTAACAAAGGACAAATGGATTCTGGACATAATAGACCAAGGCTACAGGTTCCACTTCCATACTTTACCAACAAGACAAGGCATGCCAAACCTGCCACAGAATCAAAGGGCAGAGGCATTCGAACAAGTTTCAAAGCTGAGACAAATCAAAGCAATAGAAAAGGTTCCTCCTCAGGAACAAGGCCAGGGATTTTACTCAAGACTGTTCCTTGTTCCAAGAAAAGAAAAGCAATGGAGACCTATACTGGACTTGTCCGCTCTAAACACTTTTCTCATTGTACCAAAATTCAAAATGCTGACGCTACAGCAACTCCTTCCCATGCTGGGCAAGGGGTCTTGGCTGGTTACTCTGGACCTCAAGGAGGCATACCTGCATGTCCCAGTCAGACACAGTTGCAGAAGATACCTCAGATTTCTTGCAGGGTCAGAGCATTATCAATTCTCAGCATTGCCTTTTGACTTATCTACTGCGCCCAGAGTATTCACGAAATGCCTGGCATCAGTAATTGCACACTACAGACTCCAGGGGATACAAATATACCCTTACCTGGACGACTGCCTTATACAAGCGGACAGCAAGCAAGCCTTGACAAAAAACTTGAATTATGTCATTCACTTACTACAGGCTTTGGGATACACAGTTAACTTACAAAAATCAAGACTACTGCCATCCCAACAAATAATTTTTCTAGGAGCCAAACTGGACACAGAATCACAAATGGCTTACCTCACAGAAGAGAAGCAAGAACAATTACCACATTACTTCAAAAGCCTAGCAAAGCTCACCCAGATGACTGCAAGGAAAATCCTGCAGGCCCTGGGTTTCATGGCATCTTGCATTCTACTGATTCCACTGGCAAGACTACACATGAGAAAATTACAATGGTACCTAAAAAGTTTATGGTCTCAACACAGCCACAACTTAGAAGCAATTATCCCACTCATCCCATGTCTACAAAGGGAATTTTTGTGGTGGTCCCAAGCAAGCCAGTTAAACAAAGGTATGCCTTTCAACAAACCTCAAACAAGCCAAACCATTACAACAGACGCCTCAGACCATGGATGGAGGGCAGATGTATTCAAGGGCAATGGACTCCCCAGGAAGTACATCTACATATCAATCAAAAAGAGATGTTAGCAGTAATGCATGCAATCGAGGCCTTCGGAAAATATCTTCAACAAGGTCATCTAGTAATAAAGACAGACAACACCACTGTTATGTGGTACATAAACAAGCAGGGAGGTACTCATTCTTACCCCCTTTGCAGACTAACAATGACTCTTTGGGAAAGGTCCCTGCAACTGAACATACAGCTGCAATCCCAGTTTGTTCCGGGCAGGGACAATGTTCTGGCGGACAGTCTAAGCAGAAACATCCTGGATCCACACGAATGGATGTTGCATCCAGACATTTTTGCACAAATAACTCATGCATGGGGGAGGCCGGACATAGATCTCTTTGCCTCCCACCTCAATCATCATCTGAAAAAGTTCTGCTCGAGGTCACACCATCCACAAGCCTGGAGAATAGATGCTCTCTCATTCAGCTGGAACTCTCTAACAATCTATGCATTCCCACCTCTACCATTAATGACCAAGGTGTTACTGAAGATCAAAGCAGAGCAACCGAAAGGCATCTTAATAGCTCCAGATTGGCCAAGACAGCACTGGTATCCATTACTAAGGAGCATAACTTGCACCAAGCCGTGGCCCCTGCCTCAATGGCCTCCACTCTTGACTCAGCACAATTAGAGGGACGGTTCATCCCAACCTGCAAACTCTGCAGCTGACAGCTTGGAGGGTCCCATGATTTCTCTCCCCATATCTCTCTCTCCAAGGAAGTTCAACAGATATTATTGGAAGCGCGCAGACCTTCCACCAGAAAGACTTATTCAGCCAAATGGAAGAGATTCAACATCTGGAATACCAACAAGGGACAGGATGCATCAGTAATGAGCATCCCACATATATTGGAATATTTGGCAGACATGCTGCATAATGGACTCTCTTATTCTTCCATAAAAATACACGCTTCAGCAATTTCAGCAAAATACAACACTGATCCACCTGTGTTTTCACATCCTTTGCTAAGACTATTTCTAAGAGGGATAAAGAATATCAAACCTCCCAGAAAACCACCAGTGCCTGCATGGGACAATTTCGTGTTGGAAAAATTAACCAGCAGCATCTTCAGAATTACAATTTCTTTCCTGGAAAACAGTTTTCCTGTTGGCAATTACCTCAGCAAGAAGAGTTTCAGAGATACAGGCCCTCATGGCAGTACCTCCATTCCTCATTTTTCATCAGGACAGGGTTTCTTTAAGAACCAATCCTTCTTTTATGCCAAAAGTGGTATCCAGGGTGTCTCTAAATCAAGCAATTCACCTGCCTACTTTCTTCCCCAATCCCCAAAATAAAGGGGAAAAGCTGCTACACACTTTGGACATCCACAGACAACTACGCTACTACTTGGACAGAACAAAGGCCAACAGAAAGTCTGACCAACTATTTGTAGCATACGCTCCTGGAGTGCAAGGAAAGGCAATTTCCAAGCAAACAATTTCAAAATGGATTGGACATTGCATCAGATTCTGTTATTCTTTCCATGGAAAGGGTGTGCCAGCCAGTATCAGGCCACACTCCACCAGAGCTACAGCCACCTCCACAGCCTTCCTAAGAGGGATGGCTACAAAGGACATTCTAGAAGCTGCTACATGGAGCTCCGTGCATACATTTTCCAAGCACTACAACCTGCCTTTATATTCCAAATCCCGAGCAGGCTTTGCTTCGGCAGTCCTGCAGGGCATTTTAGCTACACCATCCTTATCTTAGAGCCTACCACCCCCAGCTTGGCTATGGTATTCAACCCATATGTAAGGACTGCAGTTGCATTCTTGAAGGACATAGTACAGTTTTGTACCTACCATAAATGTAGATGTCCGATAGATATGCAACTGCAGTCAGGTTTTCCCTCCCACCTACCCCTCTGTGTATTGGGTCCACTTCCCTCCTTTTATGCTTAGCTGGGGATATCTTTTATGGTGTGTCTGTTTATTGCTATTGTGTATGTCTGGAAATTTTATCCAGTTCTAAATTTCGCCTTCCTTGGAGGGCACCTGGCATCTGGGGCAAGAAACACTGAGGAAGATGGCGTCGGCTGATGCTTTTATACCCCAGCCGCTCTGACGTCGGGGAGGAGGCGACATCAGCCGACGCCGGACCCAGACTTTGGAATCCGGCCGACCGAGGGCTGCCTGAGGCAGGACAACCCATATGTAAGGACTGCGGTTGCATATCTATCGGACATCTACATTTATGGTAGGTACAAAACTGTACTTTCTTGTCACTAAACATTCTCTACATTGTTGTTTCGATACTTTGGAGGCTTCTTGCAGGGCAGCAACCACTGGTTCTGTCATTAAAAGACATGCTTGGCTCAGGGAACAGTCCCTTTCTGAACCTGTCAAATCTAAATTACTGGATGTACCTTTGCACAAGGACAATCTTTTTGGTAGCAAAGCAGAGGAGGTGTTGAAAAAGTTGGAGGATAAGGCCAAATCTATGCAAACTGTTAAGGACTTATTGCAAGTTCAGCCTCCTCGTTTTAGTAGACATTACCCTTCTAATAATTGGACTTTTCCTGACCCTAGTAAACAGAGTCGCACTAAGCCTAGGGGTTACAGGTCTTCTAGGGGACAGACTTCCACCCCACAAAAGGCTAAGCACTAGCAGGCTTCCTCTTCAAAATCGGGGAGATCTAAGCAAACTTCCCAAAACAAGCATTCCCAGTAACTCTGGCCTTCCCCTGCCTGCCTCTGCGGGACCAGGGTTTCTTTTGGTGGAAGGTTAGCAATTTTTGCAAATGTCTAGATGTTCCTCATGTTTCACTGTTGCAGTCATTACATTTGGATAATCTGCTGGCAGGTTGCCCTCAGTCGGCCTGATTAACAAAGTCGTGGGTCCTGCGTCAGTTCCTGTCCCTTCTTCCATGAAGTCAGGTCATCAGGGGTAAAAAACATGCAGCCGACATCATTACCACAGTCTTTCTTGCCGTGCGGTGCCCAAAGCAGAAGCAGTTCGCAAGTGTCGGTCGGCCGACTCCTGAAATTTTCATTTTCGAGTTTAAGAACCGAAGTCTTCAACTTAAAGCTAAGTACCCCGTTGGGGAAACTTTTTCTTACTCCTTACCGATGTCAGTAAAAGTTAATAATTGCATTACTTGTGGAAAGCAAATACCTCATAAAGATTTTCATCTGTACTGTAATCCTTGCCTAGGCCCTGACCACGACGTACCTTGCTGTCGGTTTTGTGCTTTATTTATTCAGCACCCTATACGTCGTTGCTACATTTTTCCTCTAAATATTTTGGTTCTCTGTTTAGTTATCCAGAAATGATGTCGGTTAGCCATCCGACTACTGGAATTTCAAAAAAAAACGCAAAGATAAACACAGAGACAGGCTGTTGAGGTCCATAACTGCTGACGACGCTTCTTCTAAGCCAGTCGCCGGTGCTCAGTGAGGGCCTTTCGCAGCCCCTGATACCAGCTACTTCTGACTCGCAGGCCTCTACTGAGACCCATTCGGAGTCCGGCATGCTGTGAGATACTTCAACTATGGAACCTGCGGATGTCTCTACCTTGGATGTATCCAGAGCTGCTGTACAGGCACCGGCTGTTGAGGGTATTTTCAGGCCTACAGACTTGCATGTCAGACCAACTCCACCTTCAATACTAAGGCCTAAATCTCGATCTATGTCGAAAAAAACGATGCCCAGGCTACATGTTCAGGCCCCTATGCCTAAAAAAATAATTGATCAAAATGGCTGAAGATTTAATTACTCTAATCATGGGTATTCAACCCCCCCCCCCCTTCTAAGAGGCCTAAGCCTGAGCTTGACTATGACTCTTCTGATCAGGACTCTTGTTTCTTCTGACTCTTCTAAAGACCTGGATTTGCCCATACCTACGTATAAGGATTCTGATGCAGAGGATTTCATTCCCTCTGCTCCCCCACCCCTGAGGATTTCTCTTTTGCTGAAACTTTACATACCTTAAGGGAGCATTTCCACTGGGAATGTCAGGAATTCTCTGATTCAAAAAAAAAAAAAAAAAAAAAAGCTTAGGGATTTTCTTCTTTTACCTCAGCATAGGTCTTTGGCTATACCTCCTGTACTAGACATTGTCGATGATGTTTTTCGGAATCAAGTATGGCCCCTTATTCCCTGCCTCCAGCTCCTTGCAAACCTGACAGATACTAGAGGGTTCCTGAGTCCCACAAGTTCCTTTTCAAAAATCCTGTTGCAGATGTTCTTCGTGTTTCACTGTTGCAGTCATTACGTTCGGGTAATCTACTGGCAGGTTGCCCTCAGTCGGCCTGATTAACAAAGTCTTGGGTCCTGCGTCGGTTGCTGTCCCTTCTTCTATGACGTCAGGTCATCAGGGGTATAAAACATGCAGCGGTGCCCGAAGCAGAAGCAGTTTGCAAGTGCCAGTCGGCCGACTCCTGAAATTTTCGTTTTTGAGTTTCAGAACCGAAGTCTTCTACTAAAAGCTACGTACCCCGTTAGGGAAACTTTTTCTTGCTCCTTTCCGATGTCAGTAAAAGTTAATAATTGTATTACTTGTGGGAAGCAAATACCACATAAGGATTTTCATTTGTACTGTATTCCTTGCGTAGGCCCTGACCACAACGTGCCTTGCTGTCGGTATTGTGCTAAATTTAATCAATGCACTATTAAATGTTAGTATATTTTTGCTTCTAAATATTTTGGCTCCAGATTTAACTATCAAGAAATGTCATCGGTTAGCAAGCAGACTACTGGAATACCTAAAAAAAATGCAAAGAAAAAGATAGAGGCAGACCGTCGCGGTCCAAAACCGACAACGAAGCTTCTCCTAAGCCAGTCGCAGGTACTCAGTGAGGCACTTTCGCAGCCCCTGATACCAGCTACTTTTGATTCGCAGGCCTCTACTGAGACCCATTTGGAGTCCGGAATGCCACGAGATACTTTAAGTATTGAACCCATGGATGTCTCTACCTTAGATGGGTCCAGAGCCGCTGAGCAGGCATCGGCTTCTGAGGGTGTTTTCAGGCCTAAAGATTTGTATATTAAACCAACGCCGTCTTCCAAGCTAAGGCCAAAATCTATTTCTTTGTCTAAAAAAACGACACTTGAGCCATGTGTACAGGCCCCAATGCCTAAAAAACAAATGATCAAAATGGCTGAGGATTTAATTACCTTGATCAGAGGTACCCATCCCCCTCCTGCAAAGAGGCCTAGGTAAGGCACTGACTATGAATCTTCAGATCAGGTTTCTATTTCTTCTGATTCCTCTTCTGATCAGGAATTGTCTGTTCCCATTTATGAGGACTCTGATGCAGAAGATTCCATCCCTTCTGCTTCTCCTCCTGAGGATTTTTCTTTTGGAGGAACTTTGCATACCTTAAGGGAACACTTTCACTGGGAGAGTCAGGATTTCTCAGAATCTGAAAAGAGACTTAGGGATTTCCTTCTTCCTCAGGATAGTCCTTTGGCTATACCTCCTGTTCTAGACATTGTTGATGATGTTTTCTCAGAATCAAGTATAGGTTCATACTAGGCTATGTGCCCTAGGGCATTTATAAGCCTAGCCAGAGTGTGTTTGGCTTGCGCCACCCATTTTAAATTAATTTTCCTATGCCCTTTTTCGAGGTTAGTATACTGTGCCTCTGTCTAACAGTGACACAGAAGTGATACCCGGGGTAAACCTACGATCTCCCATCCACTCATCAAGATTCCTCTTGGAAGAAAGTCAATGAGGGACTCTGCCTAACCTGGACTGGGATTTTATTCTAGAGTGAAGGGAGCCTCTGGATTATGAATTTGTCCCTCCAGCATGTCCTATTTATTTCAGTGCTGAGGTTCAAGTCTCTCGAGCGGGTAGCTCAATGGGATTTAGATTTTCTGAGGTGCAGCATGTCCATTAATTCCGGGTTGGACATGGCTTTATACATCAGGCACAGATCGCCTCTGAGCAGGCAGTATGCCACTGAGTAGAGCTGGAGTTTCTTTAACTGGGCAGCATATGGCATCTGTTTGAGTCCTTTGATCCTCTTGGTGAGGTACTTTTGGGGTCTTTCCAGTTGCTGCAGGTGTCTGGTAAGGTACATCCCAAAAGGGGCATTGTACTCAATTATGGGCCTGATGAGGGATGAGTAAAGAGGCACGATGACCTCCCCTGATCTAGATGTGAATCCCTTCATGATTAGGGGGGGCTATATAAAATGTTTTTCTAACCACTTTGGCCACGTGGTTATCAAATGAGAGATTGCTATCAACTCGGGTCCCCAGGTCCCTAATTACTTCTTCTGTACTTAATGGATTACCACCTATGTGGTAATTTGTGGGCACTTTATTTTTGCCAAAGGGGATGACTATACATTTTTTGGCGTTTAGCTTGAGGCCATGGCTCTGGCACCAGTTGTCTGTTTCTATGAGGCCCTTTTGGGGGATGTTTGTGTCGGCTGGAGAGTCGATTATGGTGCCCAGTTTGCAGTCATCTGCGAACTTGGTCAGCCACAGTCCTTCCGTGTTGGTCTGTACCTCCGAGAAATATATACCGAACAAGAGAGGTCCCCGGACTGAGCCTTGTGGGACGCCACTTGTAACTGGTTTTGGAGTCTGACATGGCTCCAGCAATTCTAACCTTGTGGGTTCTGTCCTTGAGCCAGTTTGCAACCCATCTAGTGATATAGGGGTTTATATTTAAGCTGGTGAGCCTATCTATAATGCCTGAGTGGGGTATTGTATCGAAGGCTTTTGCGAGGTCCAGGTAGGCTGTGTGGACCACCTTCCCCTCGTCAATGGCCTTGGTGACTGTTTCAAAGAAATCAACCAGGTTTAAGAGGCAGGATCTGCCCTTAACAAAGCCGAACTGGGTAGGATCCAGTGTCTCTAGGTCCCCAATATCTTTATTTATGAGGTCCATGATGATCCTTTCCATAGCTTTGCAGACCAAGCTAGTCAGGCTTATGGGGCGATAGTTTTCAGGATCCGTTGAGGCACCACCTTTGTGGAGAGGGACCACTGTTGCTGTACGCCACTCTTTGGGTACATATGCTGTAGTAAGGCTGAGATTGAACAGTAGTTTTATGTTTGGGTTTAGCTCTTCTTGGAGTTCCTGTAGGACGCAGCCCGGGACACTGTCTGGTCCCATTGATGCTGTGATGTTCTTCATACCACATTGCTGCAGTCCTAACACTTGGGTAGTCCGCTGTCCCAGTCGGCCCGAATACCAAAGTATATGGCTGACGTCGGTCAAGGCGCATTAGTCTGACGTCAGGACGTCAGGGTACAAATGCGCATGACCGACGTCATATCCTCAGTCTTTTTTGCCGCATGGTCCAATGCAGAAGCAGTTTTGCAAGTGCAGGTTGGCGTTCTGAGATTTTCCGAAGTCGGAGTTTCAGACCGAATCCAAGTTGGCTAAGTACCCCGTTGGGGATTATTTTGGTTTTTTCTTGCCTCAGTATTTTACCGGATGTCAGAAAAAGTGAATAACTGTATTTCTTGTGGGAAACAGATACCTCATAGGGATTACCATACCTTGTGTATACCTTGCTTAGGGCCTGAGCACGACGTTGTTGGCTGTCGCTCTTGTGCTAGATTTAACAAACGCACTATAAAGAGAAGATTAGATTGTGCCAGGTTAGTTTTTGGGAAGCGGTGTAATTATAAAATGCCGTCGGATGCTCCGACGCCCGCTTCGTCAAAAAAGTGCAAGGACAAAACAGCAAAGCCTAGGCTGGAAGAACCGTCCGTCCCGGACGTCGGTTCTTTAGAGGGCTCGGTGGAGCCAGGGATTCAGCCAGAAATTTCTTTGGAATCCCAGGGAGAGACTTTATTACTGCAAGATGTGACCTCTCAGGAGGTAGGCCAGGCGGAAGGGGCTTCTCAGGTAGCTGTTCTTCCCTCCCTTCCTAAGGTGGTTAGGCCCTCCCCTGCTGTTTCCAAGGCTTCTCCCAGGGGCAGGCCAGGTTTTGTTTCAGGAGTTACCCCTAGTTCTTCAGGGTCTGTACCTAAGAAGCATATGCTTAAGATGGCAGAAGATTTGATTACAATGATTAGAGGTTCTATGCCCCCTCCTGATAAGAGGCCTAGGGTGGAACCTGAGCTTGGGAGTTTGGAGCAGTGTTCGGATGCTTCTGAGTCTTCGGCTGAAGACTTGCAGGAGTATTCCCCTTACTCTGATTCTGATGTAGATGATTCTACTCCTTCTGCTTCTCCTCCTGAGGATTTTTCATTTTCAGAGACTCTTCATTCCATGAGGGAGCATTTTAAATGGGAAGGTCAGGATTTCTCTGATTCCAGGAAAAGGCTTAGGGAATTTTTGTTTCTACCCCAGCATAGGCCTTTAGCTATACCTCCTGTTCAAGATGTGGTAGAGGATGTTTTTGCAGAGGCTTCTCTGAACCCTGACTCTTTGCCTCCTGCTCCAGTTAAACCGGATAGATATTATAGGGTGCCTGAAGCTCATAAGTATCTTTTAAGAGTCCTAGGGCAGACCCAGAAACTGTTTCACAGGGGCCTAAAGGTGTTAAGGCTTCTGTTGTTAAAAATCCTGTTCCTCCAGATAAAGAGGCTAGGGCTTTGGATAGATGGGGAAAGAAAGTGTATACTTCTTCCACTTTGGCCATGAGAGCTTTGAACTGCCAGTTTCACATGTTGAAATACCAAAATTATCTCCTTTCACAATTAAAGTCTAAGGTAGATGCTTTGGCGGAAGGTATTGAGTGTAAAGAGTTGCAGGATTTAGTTCATGTTTCTGAACAGGTGGGTAAGCATTCTTTGCAATGTGGTTTTGATGCTGTGCAGGCCTCTTCGAGGGTGGCTGCCACTGGTTCGGTTCTTCGCAGGCACGCCTGGTTGAGGGATCAGAATTTAGCTGAGCATGTGAAAACAAGGATTTTAGATGCTCCCTTACAATCTGATGTGTTGTTTGGTTCGCCTGTGGAAGCAGTTCTAAAGAAAATGGAAGACAAGGCTAAGTCTATGCAGACTGTTAAAGATTTTTGCAGGTTCAGCCTCCAAGTTTAGTAGAAATTGGCCTACCAAGGGGTGGACATATCCTGCTTATGATTCCCAGTCTAGGGGTAGGTCTAGACGTGGTAGAGGCAGAGCTCAAGGTTCTTTTAGGCCTAGAACAGGAGTTCACCTGCTCAGTCTTCTGGTGAGGGCAGGGGTCAGTCCTTTCGTAAACAGACACAATGACCTGCCTTTTCAGCTGCCAGAATCTTCTCGGCTGGCAGCACCTTTGGGAGGAAGGTTGGCACTTTTCAAAGAAAACTGGAGTTTAATTACCCAAGACAGATGGGTATTGGATATCATTCACCACGGTTACAGGTTTTATTTCCATACCTTGCCTCCTTTCAAAGGCATGCCAGACATTCCTCCTCAACAAAGGAAAGAGGCTCACAAGCAAATTTCTCTGTTGCTCCAAATAGGGGCCATTCAGCCGGTTCCTGTGCCAGAAAGGGGCCTAGGATTTTATTCTCGCCTGTTCCTAGTACCAAAAAGGGGAACACGTGGAGACCAATTTTGGATCTGTCTATCCTCAACACTTATCTGGACATTCCCAAGTTCAAAATGTTGACGTTACAACAGCTTTTACCTCTGCTGGGCAAAGATCACTGGATGGTAACTTTGGATCTCAAGGAAGCTTACCTTCATGTTCCTATCAGACTAATTTGCAGGAAGTATCTGCGGTTTCGAGCTGGGAATTCTCATTATCAGTTCTCTGCATTGCCCTTTGGCTTATCTACTGCGCCCAGAGTATTCACAAAGGTTCTGGCTCCAGTGATAGCTTTCTTCAGGCTAAAAGGAATACAAATCTATCCTTATTTGGACGATTGCCTGATTCTGGCTCAAGGAAGGACGTGCTTCTTCAGCATTTGGAATATGTGATAGCAGTGCTAAGATGCCTAGGGTATTCTGTGAACGAAATAAAGTCCAGTCTAGTACCCTCTCAAGACATGTGCTTTCTGGGTGTGAGACTGAATACAGCAACCCAGATGGCCTTTTTAACCCCGGACAAACAAAAGAATCTTTCTCTTTACTTCCATCAACTGTCTCATCAGTCCGGGCTGACTGCAAGGACAGTCCTTCAAGCCTTAGGGTTCATGGCATCTTGTATTCTGGTACTTCCCAATGCCAAACTGCATATGAGGAAGCTACAATGGTATCTCAAAATGTATGGACACAGCACTGCCAGGATTTGGACACTGTCATTCAAATAATACCTTGCATTCAAAAGGAATTTTTGTGGTGGGCTCAGGAATGTCACCTAAACAAGGGACTCTCTGTGACCCGGCCAGAGGCGAGTCAGATTCTAACGACAGATGCCTCAGACACAGCTTGGGGAGCTCATCTGAATGGAAAGTGGATACAAGACAAGTGGCCTGCCAGACTGCAGCATCTACATATCAACATGAAGGAGATGTTAGCAGTCCAGTTTGCATTACTGGCTTTCAAGGATTTACTTCTTCCAGGGCAGGTGTTGATTCTAACAGACAACACAACTGTCATGTGGTACATCAACAAACAAGGGGAAAACATTCTTATCCTCTATGCAGGCAAGCAATGATTTTGTGGGAGACTGCGTTAAGCTTGCAGCTGAATCTTCAAGCAAGGTTTCTGCCAGGAGCACAGAACTCCTTAGCAGATGTGTTAAGCAGGCAAATCATGGATCCCCACGAGTGGAAACTGGATCTTCATGTATTTCAGACATTGACAGTGTCATGGGGAACTCCAGACATAGATCTGTTCGCTTCTCCACTAAACCACCAGCTGCCAAAGTTTTGCACGAAAAGGTTTCATCACACAGCCTGGAAAGTGGATGCTCTTTCTTTCAGTTGGAAAAATCTTCATGTGTATGCCTTTCCACCTCTGCCTCTCCTCCCAAAGGTACTTCTAAAGGTCAGACAAGACAAGCCAAGGATGATTTTAATAGCTCCAGATTGGCCTCGCAGCACTGGTACCCATTGCTGAGGAGTCTGGTAAGGAAGCCTCCATGGCCCTTACCTTTGATTCCACACCTATTGTCTCAGAAGGACGGGCATCTGCTCAATGTCAAGCTTCACTCTCTTCATCTAACAGCTTGGCATATTCTGTTTTGAACCATAGCAGGTCTCAGCTTCCTCAACAAGTTTTGAATGTGATTATGGAAGCCAGAAGACCTAGTACAAGGAAAGTGTACGCAGGAAAATGGAAGAGATTTTTATTTTGGTGTGCAGCAAAGGATTTGGATGTTTGAGCCAAATTTGAGTGTGGCTCTTCAATATCTTACTGAGTTATTGGACAAAGGTTTGTCTTTCTCTTCCATTAAGATTCATGCTGCAGCAATTTCAGCTCACTATGATTGTGACCCACCATTGTTTTCTCATCCTTTGTTCAAGCAATTTCTTACAGGGCAAAGAATATAAGACCCCCACGTAGAGCTCCTACTCCTGCTTGGGACCTCAATTTTGTGTTGGAGAAACTCACTCTACAACCTTTTGAGCCTGCAGCTACTGCTGAATTGAAATATTTGTCATGGAAGACTGCCTTTTTGTTAGCCATTACATCTGCAAGAAGGGTGTCTGAATTGCAGGCCCTTATGGCGGTTGAGCCTTTCCTGATTTTTCATAAGGATAGGGTATCTTTACGCACTAATCCTTCCTTTATGCCTAAAGTGGTTTCTAGTGTGGCTTTAAACCAAACTATTCATTTGCCTACCTTTTATGCAGATCCCCAAAATAAGGGGGAAAAGATTTTGCACACTTTAGATGTACACAGGCAGTTGCGTTATTATTTAAGCAGGACTAAGGATTTTAGGCAGTCTCAGCAGTTGTTTGTTTCTTTTGCTTTGAGTTCTCAGGGCAAGCCTGTGTCAAAACAAACTATTTCTAAGTGGATTGGGTTTTGCATTGCATTTTGTTATTCCCATCATGGCAAGGAGATTCCAGCTGGGATTAGGCCTCATTCCACTAGGGCTACTGCCACTTCAACAGCATTTCTAAGGGGTGGCAACTAAGGATATTTTGGAGGCAGCTACTTGGAGTTCAGTGCATACTTTCTCTAAGCATTACCACCTTCCTCTCTACTCTAAATCTAGGGCTGGTTTTGCCACGGCTATTTTGCAGGGCATGTTGTCAGCTCCTGCTTCCTTATGATTTGCCAGCCTCCCTTACCTCTGCTTTGGGATTCTACCCAAGTGTTAGGACTGCAGCAATGTGGTATGAAGAACATAGTACAGTTTTGTACCTACCATAAATGTAGATGTTCGAAGATCCACATTGCTGCAGTCCAATTTACCCTCCCTCCTTCCCCTCTGTGTTTAGGGGTGGTTGTATGGGTGTGGTTATACTCTTGTAAATTTGTATATATTGTATATATATTTGGTGCAGGAGTGTGTGGTGTTTTTTGGTTTTAGCCTTATCTTTTTAGGGTCTTCTGACATCTGGGGCAAGAAAAGACTGAGGATATGACGTCGGTCATGTGCATTTGTACCCTGACGTCCTGACGTCAGACTAATGCGCCTTGACCGACGTCAGCCATATACTTTGGTATTCGGGCCGACTGGGACAGCGGACTACCCAAGTGTTAGGACTGCAGCAATGTGGATCTTCGAACATCTACATTTATGGTAGGTACAAAACTGTACTTTTTTTGCTTTGGAGAGGGCAGCTCTTTCCTGAGCGTCTGAGATGTCAGGGGGGCAGCACTCTGCTGGGATAGATATTTGCCCTTTTGGTGGGGAGGGGGGAGGGAGAAGTTTGCGCTGAACCTGTCAGCTAGGATGTTGGCAATGTCTGTGTGTTTGGTGTATTTTTTGTCATTTTGGATTAATTCTGAGCATATTTGGGAATTCCCACCCAGGTTCCTAACATAACTAAAGAAAGCCTTGTGATTATCCTTAGTGTTCTGTGCAATGTTTCTCTCGAAGCTGGCCTTAGACAATTTTATGAGTGCCTGTAGTTTTTTGCTAATACTAATCAGAGATGCCTTCCCTTTTTGGGGTTTTGCTGTATCATGTAGTAGCTTCCTCCTTCTATTGTATAGTTTGTTTATGGCTGGGGTCCACCAGACAGGACGTCTGCCTTTGGAGGATTGGGTATTGGTTTTATTTGGGATTGCATGATCCATGCATTCCTGAAGGTATTCATAGAATGCGTTTATAAAGGATTCTGCGGTCTGGGCCGTATTTTCCACGGCCCGGGGGCCTTGAAGGATTCCACCTTGGTTTTGAGGAGTGTGAAATTTGCTTTAGAGAAGTTTTTCACTGTGGTTTTCACGGCAGGGGGTGGAGTCGGGATGTGAATATTCAGTGAGATTAGTTTATGGTCTGATCTGTATGACTCCTGATTCCCTGCCTCCGGCTCCTAGTAAGCCAGACAGGTATTACAGGGTTCCTGACTCCCACAAATTCCTTTTTAAAAACCCTAATGCTGACCCTGAAACCATTTCTCAGGGACCCAAGGGTGTTAAGGCTTCTACTGCTAAGAATCCTACCCCTTCAGATAGAGATTCCAAGGCGCTGAATAGATGGGGTAAGAAGGTTTATACATCTGCAACCTTGGCAATCAGGGCCTTAAACTGTCAGTTTCATATGCTTAAATATCAACAGCATGTCATGGGCTTACTTAAACAGAAAATTAGGTTGATTTCTGACTGTGTGGAAAATAAAGAGTTGCAGGAGTTATTGCATTCTACTTTGCAATGTGGTTTTGATTCCTTGGAGGCCTCTTGCAGGGCTGCTGTAACTGGATCTGTGATAAGAAGGCATGCTTGGCTCAAAGAGCAAAATCTGCCTGACCATGTTAAAGCAAAATTGTTAGATGCTCCTTTACAACAGGACAGTCTATTTGGTAATAAGGCAGAAGAAGTTTTGAAAAAGATGGAAGATAAAGCTAAATATATGCAAACTGTAAAAGATTTCCTACAAGTGCAGCCACCCAGGTTCAGTAGGCACTGGCCTACTATGAACTGGTCCTTTCCAGTGCCCACCAGAGCCGCTCTGGTCAAACCCAGACATTCCAAAGGCTCCAGGTTTCAGTCACAAGGAACTTGCAGAACAAAGCAATGGGGTGCCTCCACCTCCATATCTGGAAGTAACAAGGCACCTTCCTATGGTAAACAGTCTCAATGACTTTCCACTGCAATCAACAAGCACTTATCTTTTGGCTGCCCCTTTGGGGGGAAAACTGGCACTTCATGCACGAAACTGGCAACTGATTACCCAGGACAAGTGGGTTTTAAATGTAGTATCCCAGGGATACAGATATCATTTCCACACTTTTCCAATCCCAAACGGATGGCCAGATCTGCCCCCAAATCAGTGGGTGGAGGCCCAGAAACAAGTTATGTCCCTCATGAATATGGAGGCTATTCAACCAGTACCAGAAAAGGAAAAGGAACAATGTTTTTATTCAAGACTTTTCCTGGTACCCAGAAAAGACAAATCATGGCATCCAATTCTGGACTTATCCATTCTGAATACATTTCTGGACATTCCAAAATTCAAGATGCTGACTCTGCAACAGTTACTACCTATGCTAGGCAAGGATGCCTGGTTGGTAACTGTAGACTTAAAAGAGGCTTACCTGCATATCCCAGTCAGGGAATCTTGCAGAAGATACCTCCGCTTCAAATCAGGCTGTTTGCATTACCAGTTCTCTGCACTGCCCTTTGGCTTATCTACTGCGCCCAGGGTCTTCACAAAATGCCTGGCACCAGTAATTGCATTTTGCAGGCAAAGAAATATTAAAATTTATCCATACCTGGATGATTGTCTAATTCAGGCAGAAAACACGGACACTCTTCTAAAACATCTGGCGTTTGTAAAAAGACTTCTAACTTGTTTAGGGTACACCATAAACGAAAAGAAATCACAACTGGTACCCTCTCAAATAATTACATTCCTGGGTACAAGCTTGAATACAACTGCCCAGATGACTTACCTTATGCCAGCAAAACAAATTCAGTTGATGACTTACTTCAAACAGGTGGCTACAAAACCCAGCTATCTGCAAGACAAATTCTGCAGGCCCTGGGGTCCATGGCCTCCTGCATTCTAATAATTCCATATGCAAGACTGCATATGAGGAAACTTCAATGGTACCTAAAAAGCTTATGGAGTCAACATTGTCACAGCCTGGAAACAATGATTCCTATCATTCCTTGCCTACAGCTAGAGTTCCTTTGGTGGGCAGAGGCCTGCCACCAAAACAAGGGACTGTCATTCATTCCACCCCCTGCTGCCCAAACCCTGACTACAGACTCATCAGGTTATGCTTGGGGGGGGGGGGGGCGCATCTGGCAGGGAGATGCATTCAGGGCCAATGAAGGCCAAATCAAATGCACCTACATATCAATCAGAAAGAGATGCTAGCTGTACAGAATGCTCTGACAGCCTTAAAGGACTATCTTTTTCTTCCATAAAAATCCATGCCTCTGCCATTTCAGCTCATTACAACACAGAGCCTCCCCTCTTTTCTCATCCTCTGCTAAAGCAGTACCTCAGAGGGGCCAAAAAATTAAGACCTCCCAGGAGAGCACCAACTCCTGCATGGGACCTCAATTTTGTTTTGGAAAAACTCAGTCTACTTCCTTTTGAGCCAGCTGTTACTGCAGACCTAAAATTTCTCTCTTGGAAAACAGCTTTTCTTTTAGCAGTCACTTCAGCTAGAAGGATTTCAGAACTACAGGCTCTCATGGCAGTGGAGCCTTGTATTATTTTTTACCCGGACAGGGTAGCTCTCAGGACCAATCCATCCTTTATGCCTAAAGTGGTATCTGGTGTGGCCTTTAATTAAACCATTCATCTGCCAACTTTCTTCCCAAATCCACAGAACAAGGGTGAGCAGATTCTGCATTCATTGAATGTACACAGACAACTGAGATTCTACTTAAACAAGACAAAATCTCTAAGAAAATCTGAACAATTACTGGTGGCATTTGCTGCAGGGGCAGAGGGAAAGGCTATTTCAAAGCAGACTATTTCAAAATGGATAAGCCATTGTATTTGTTTCTGCTACATGCACCATGGTAAACCTGTCCCCTAGGGGATCAGATCTCATTCTACCAGGGCTGCATCTACTTCTGCAGCCTTTCTCAGAGGGGTTCCTACCAGAGATATTCTAGAAGCTGCTACTTGGAGCTCAGTTCATACGTTCACCAAACATTACCATTTACCTCTCTTCTCTAAATCCAGAGCAGGCTTTGCCACTGCTGTCCTGCAGGGCCTTATAGCTGCTCCTAATGCTGTATAAATCCATCCTCCCTACCATAGCTTTGGGATTCTACCCAAATGTAATGACTGCAACAGTGAAACACGAAGAACATAGTACAGTTGTGTACACTTACCATAAATGTAGATGTTCAAGTGTATTCACTGTTGCAGTCCTGGTTACCCACCCTCCAGCCCTCTGTTTTTCTCTTATTATACCTCTCCTTTCTTTTACTATGCTTAAAAGCCTTTTTGGTGTATTTGCTTTTGTTTAGAGGTATATTTTTTTTGCTTTAATTTATTTACACACACATTATATATATACATGTATATATATGTATGTATGTATATATATATATATATATATATATATATATATATACACATCTATATATATATATATATATATATATATATATATATATACACATCTATATATATATATATACACACACACACAATTTGCTCCCTATTTAGTGGGCACCTGACATCTGGGGCAAGAAAAACTGATGTAATGGCGTCGGCTGCATGTTTTATACCCCTGGCGACCTGACGTCATAGAAGAAGGGACAGCAACCGACGCAAGACCCAAGACTTTGTTAATCAGGCTGACTGAGGGCAACCTGCCAGCAAATTACCCGAATGTATTGACTGCAACAGTGAATACACTCGAACATCTACATTTATGGTAAGTGTACACAACTGTACTATCCTGAAACTGTTTCTCAAGGGCCTAAGGGCATTCAGGCTTCTACTGCTAAAAGTCCTACCCCTACTGATAGAGACTCCTGGGCGCTGGATAGATGGGTAAAAAGGTTTATACTTCTGCAGCCTTGACTATTGGGGCTTTAAACTGCCAATTTCATATGTTAAAATACCAACAGCATATTATTGGACTGCTTAAACAGAAAATGATGTTGATTTCTGACTGTGTGGAAAATAAAGATTTACAGGATTTATTGCATTCTGCTGAACAAGTTGGAAAACATACTTTGAAATGTGGTTTTGATTCTTTCGAGGCCTCTTGCAGGGCTGCTGCTGGGTCTGTGCTTAGAAGGCATGCTTGGCTTAAGGTGCAGTCTCTGCCTGATCATGTTAAAGCAAAATTGTTGGGTGCTCCTTTAAATTAGGACCGCCTGTTTGGCAATAAGGCTGAAGACGTTTTAAAAAAGATGGAAGATCAAGCTAAATCTATGCAAACTGTAAAAGATTTCTTACAAGTGCATCCTCCAAGATTTAGTAGGCACTGGCCTACTAAGAATTGGTCCTTTCCAGCTCCTTACAGATCCTCTCAAGCCAAATCCAGACATACCAAAAGCACCAGGTTTCAGTCCCAGGGAACTCTCAGACCTAAGCAATGGACGGCCTCCACTTCCAAATCTGGAAATAACAAGACACCCCCTATGGTAAACAGTCTTAGTGATTTTCCTTTAAAATTACCAAGCACTTACTTTTTAGCCGCCCCTTTGGGGAAAAAGATTGTTTTTCATGCAAAAAACTGGGAACTCATAACCCAGGACAAATGGGTTTTAAATATAGTGTCCCAGGGATACAGATTTCATTTCCACACGTTGCCAAACGGGTGGCCAGACCTGCCCCCAAATCAGTGAGCAGAGGCTCAGAAACAAGTACTTCCCCTCTTAAACATGGGGGCTATTCAGCCGGTACCAGAAGAGGAAAAGGGATAAGGTTTCTATTCCAGGCCTTTCCTGGTACCCAGAAAAGACAATTCATGTCGTCTAGTTCTGGACCTGTCTAAACACCTTTCTGGACATTCCAAAATTCAAGACGCTGACTCTTCACCAGTTACTTCCCATGCTAGGCAAAGATGCCTGGTTGGCAACTCTAGATTTAAAAGAAGCTTACCTGCATGTCCCAATCAGGGAATCTTGCAAAAGATACCTACGCTTCAATGCAGGCTACTTGCATTATCAATTCTCTGCACTGCCCTTTGGCTTGTCTACTGCGCCCAGGGTTTTCACAAAGTGCCTGGCTCCAGTAATTGCATTTTGCAGGCAAAGAAATATTCAGATATGTCCATACCTGGACAATTGTCTAATTCAGGCAGAAAACCAGGCCTTACTTCTAAATCATCTGGCGTTTGTAAAAAGGGTTCTATCTTGTCTAGGGTACACCATAAACGAAAAGAAATCACAACTGGTACCCTCTCAACCGATTACATTCCTGGGTGCAAGCTTGAATACAACTGCCCAGATGGCTTTCCTCACGCCAGAAAAGCAAATTCATTTGGTAACTTACCTCAAAAAGTGGCCACTAAAACCCTGCTTGTCTACAAGACAAATACTGCAAGCCTTGGGGTTCATGGCCTCCTGCATTCTTCTAATTCCATATGCAAGACTGCATATGAGGAAACTTCAGTGGTACTTAAAAAGTCTATGGAGTCAGCATTGTCACAGCCTGGAAACAATGATGCCTGTCATACCTTGCCTACGCCTGGAGTTCCTATGATTGGCATAGGCCTGCCACCAGAACAAGGGACTGCCATTCACGTTACCCCCTGGCACCCAAAACCCTAACTACAGACGCATCAGACTATGCATGGGGGGGCTCACCTGGCAGGGAAGTGCATTCAGGGCAAATGGAACCCAAATCAAATGCACCTACATGTCAATCAAAAATAAATGTTAGCTGTACAGAATGCTCTGACAGCCTTCAAGGACTCCATTCTTCCAGGACAACTAATGGTAAATACGGACAACACTACGGTTATGTGGTACATAAACAAGCAGGGGGGTACACATTCCTACCCCCCTCTGCAGACTAGCCATGGCATTGTGGAACACGGCCTTGAGCCATCAAGTGCATTTACAAGCTCAATTCCTGGCAGGAAAATTAAATACACTGGCAGACGGACTAAGCAGAAATCTCATGGACTCACGCGTGGAGACTGGAACCATGGATTTTCAACATGTTGACAAGCAAATGGGGGAGCCCAGACATAGATCTATTTGCCTCCCCCCGGAACTACCAGTTGGACAAATTTTGCACAAGGACTCCCCACAAAAAAGCCAGGAAAGTGGATACTCTGTCCTTCAGATGGAAAAACCTATCAGTCTACGCCTTTCCACCTCTGCCTCTACTCTGCAGAGTTCTGTTAAAAGTCAAACAGGACAAACAAAGAATGATTTTGATTGCTCCAGACTGGCCACACCAACACTGGTACCCACTCCTGCGCAGTGTGTCACAAATATCTCCATGGCACCTACCTCAGGCACCTTCCTTACTGTCTCAGCAGGAGAACCAGATTCTGCACCGTCAGCTCCCAACATTGAACCTTGCAGCTTGGCTAATCACTTAAATTCACCATTAGCATCCCACAGCAAACCTGTGATGGATGTCGTTTTGGAGGCGAGAAGACCTAGTACTAGAAAATCTTATGCTGACAAATGGAAAAGATTCTGTGCTTGGAATCGATCTCAAGGAATGAGCACAGCAGCGTCCAATTTACCTCAGATTTTGCAATACTTAACTGAGATGCTTCACAAGGGCATGTCTTTTTCCTCCATTAAAATCCACGCCTCAGCCATTTGAGCTCATTATAACACAGAACCTCCCCTCTTCTCTCATCCTCTGCTCAAACAGTTATCTCAGAGGGGACAAAAACTTGAGACCACCCAGGAGAGCTTCAACCCCTGCCTGGGACCTTAACTTTGTATTGGAGAAACTCACTCTGCCTCCTTTCAAACCAGCTGCTACTGCAGACTTAAAAATTCTTTCTTGGAAAACAGCCTTCCTTCTAGCAATCACTTCAGCTAGAAGGATATCTGATTTACAGGCCCTTATGGCAGTGAAGCCTTTCATCACCTTTCGTGCGGACAGTGTGTCACTCAGGACCACTCCATCATTTATGCCCAAGGTGGTATCCAGTGTGGCTCTTAATCAGTCCATTCATTTGCCAACTTTCTTTCCCAATCTACAGAACAAAGGAGAACGGATTCTGCATTCATTGGATGTGCACAGACAACTTAGATTCTACTTGGACAGGACTAAAACTCGAAGAAAATCTGAACAACTGCTGGTAGCATTTGCTGCAGGGGCAGAGAGAAAGGCTGTTTCAAAACAAACCATTTCTAAATGGATAAGCCATTGCATTCATTTCTGCTATAAGCACCATGGAAAACCTATCCCCCAGGGGATCAGATCTCATTCCACCAGAGCTGCATCTACTTCTGCAGCCTTTCTCAGAGGTGTTCCTACCAGGGATATTCTAGAAGCTGCTACCTGGAGTTCAGTTCATACTTTCACCAAGCATTATCATTTACCAGTTTTGTCTAAATCCAGATTTGCCACTGCTGTCTCACAGGGCCTTATAGCTGGTCCTAATGCTGTATAAATCCATCCTCCAAACCATAGCTTTGGGAATCTACCCAAATGTAATGACTGCAACAGTGAAATATGAAGAACATAGTACAGTTGTGTACACTTACCATAAATGTAGATGTTCGAGTGTATTCACTGTTGCAGTCCTGGTTACCCTCCCTCCAGCCCCCTGTTTTTCTCTGACTATACCTCTACTTTCTGTTACTATGCTTAAAAGCCTTTTTGGTGTATTTGATTTTGGTTGGAGGTATATTTTTGTGTTTATTTTGCTCCCCATTCGGGGGGCACCTGACATGTGGGGCAAGAAAAACTGAGGTAATGACGTCGGCTGCATGTTTTATACCCCCTCACGACCTGACATCATGGAAGAAGGGACAGCAACCGACGCAGGACCCAAGACTTTGTTAATCAGGCCGACTGAGGGCAACCTGCCAGCAGATTACCCAAATGTAATGACTGCAACAGTGAATACACTCGAACATCTACATTTCTGGTAAGTGTACACAACTGTACTTTCACCATCACAGACGACAAATGGGGTGCTCAAAATAGTATTGCAAGGCTACAGGTTCTCCTTTCGCACCTTCCCTGTCTACCAAGCATACCCAGATATCCACCCAAATCAAAGGGCAGAAGCAGAAAAACAAGTTTCTTATTTACTAAACCTGGGAGCAATAGAGCCAGTTCCTGCACTACAGATAGGCCAGGGTTTCTACTCAAGACTTTTCTTGGTCCCCAAAAAAGGGGGCACCTGGTGCCATATTCTGGATTTGTCCATTCTAAACACTTTTCTGGTGATTCCCAGATTCAGAATGCTCACTCTACAGCAGTTGCTGCCAATGCTGGCCAAGGATTCCTGGCTGGTGACTTTGGATCTCAAAGAAGCTTATCTGCACATCCCTGTAAGGGAAAGCTGCAGGCAGTTCCTTCGTTTCAGAGCAGGGATCAGGCACTTCCAGTTCTCTGCACTGCACTGCCCTTTGGCTTATCTACTGCTCCCAGAGTTTTTGCCAAATGCCTGGCTCCAGTCATTGCTTTTTGCAGGCAAAGAAACATTCATATTTACCCTTACTTGGACGATTGTCTTATCCAGGCAAACTCTCCAGAGCAACTTCTAAAGGATTTGGACTTTGTAAAGAACCTTCTCACTTCTTTGGGATACACCATCAACGAAAAGAAGTCATAATTGGTAACCACTAGGGAGATTGTATTCCTGGGAGTGAGCCTGAACACAGCCTCCCAGATGGTATTCCTCCCTCAAGAGAAACAAATGGATCTTTCAAATTGCTTCAAAAATTTGGCGGTCATGACCCAGCTCTCTGCAAGGCAATTCCTGCAAGCCATGAGATTCACGGCTTCATGTATTCTGATGATTCCTTATGCCAGACTGCATATGAGGAAAATACAATGGTACCTCAAAAACCTTTGGTGTCAACACACTCAGGATTTAGACTTGATACTTCCTTTGATTCCCTGCATGCAGATGGAGTTCCTTTGGTGGGCAATGGCCTGTGCAGAGAACAAAGGCCTGCCTTTCACTCCACCTCCTGCCAGCCAGACTGTCACCACAGATGCCTCCGACTACGCTTGGGGAGCACATCTGGAGGGCAGATGCATTCAGTGGACTTGGGACTCTCAACAGGTTCATTTTCACATAAATCTGCAGGAATTGATGGCAGTCCAGCAAGCCTTAATGACTTTCAAACATTTCTCTCCTGGTACTCTTCTGGTCAGGACAGACAACACCACAATCATGTGGTACATCAACAAGCAGGGAGGGACGCACTCTTACCCCTGTGCAGACAAAGCATGATACTGTGGTCCATAGCAGCTTCCATGGGCATTCATCTGATAGCTCAGTTTCTTCCAGGAAGGCTCAGCACCTTGGCAGACCTGTTGAGCAGGCAGGTCCTGGATCCTTAAGAGTGACAACTAAACAAAAGCATCTTCTATCGCATCATTCAACGTTGGGGCACTCCCCAGGTGGATCTCTTCTCATCTCCAACCAACCACCTTTTTCCAACCTTTTGCACTAGGGATCATCACAACAAAGCTTGGAAAGTGGCTGCTTTGTCCTTCCCCTGAACACAGCTCTCGATCTATGCATTTCCTCCTCTGCCTCTTCTTCCCAGAGTGCTGTTAAAGATAAGGGACAAAAAACCAAGGGCCATCATCATAGCTCCAGACTGGCCCAGACAACATTGGTATCCACTACTTCGCAGTCTGATACCAGATCTCTTGGTTCAGGAGGGAGGAAAAATTCTGCTTCCTCATCTTCAGACTCTGCATTTGGCAGCTTGACTCATAATTTAAACCTTTCCCAGCAAGTGGTTGAGGTCCTTTGTGAGGCCAGGAGGCCTAGCACTGGGAAGTCTTACGCAGATAAGTGGAAAAGATTCTCCATTTGGATGCAGACTAGAGAGGAAGACCCTTCTCAATCTACTCTTCCTCTTATTCTTGACTGTCTGGCAGGCTTGCTTAATGGTGGACTTTCCTTTTCTTCTATCAAAATCCATGCTGCAGCTATTTCTGCTCATTGTTCCTTTGAGCATCCCATTTTCTCTCATCCCTTGATGAAACAGTTCCTCAGAGGAGCTAGCAATTTAAAGTCTCCCAGAAGGGCCCCTACTCCTGCTTGGGATCTCAGTTTTGTACTTGAGAAACTTACTCTGCCTCCTTTTGAACCAGCTCCCTCAGCAGACCTGATGATCTGGAAAACTGCCTTTCTTTTGGCTATTACTTCAGCTGGAAGAGTTTCTGAGCTGCAGGCCTTAATGGCAGTAGAACCTTTTATCATCATCCATGTGGATCGGGTTTCTTTTCTAACTAATCCCTCCTTTATGCCTAAGGTGGTTTTTAGCCTGACTCTTAACCAGTCTATCCATCTGCCTACCTTCTTTCCTAATCCTCAGAATAAAGGGGAAAAGGTTACTGCATTCCCTGGAGGTGCATAGACAGCTTAGATTTTACCTGGACAGGACTAAATCTTTTTGAAAATCGGATCAGTTGTTGGTCAGTTTTGCTTCTGGAGCTTAGGGCAAAGCTCTTTCTAAACAGACCATTTCTAAGTGAATCACTCATAGTATTCACTTTTGTTACTTCCAGCTTGGCAAGGTTCCTCCTCAGAGTATTAGGACCCATTCTACTAGGGCAGCCTCTACCTCAGCAGCTTTTTTAAGATGTGTACCTACTAGGGACATACTGGAAGCAGCTAAATGGACTTCTGTCCACACTTTCACTAAACATTACAATTTAAATTGTTTTCTAAGTCCAGGGCTGGTTTTGCCACTGCAGTGTTGCAGGGCATCCTTACCAGCCCTTAAACAGTAGGTGTTCCTCCCTTTTGTTTTTCTCTTAGGCTTTGGGAATCAACCCATTGTGTAAGGACTGCAATAGTGAAACACGATGAACATAGTACAGTTGTGTACACTTACCATAAATGTAGATGTTCGAGTGTGTTCACTGTTGCAGTCCTGGTTCCCCCCCCTTCCATCCCCCCTTTTTTCCTAGGACACAGACTGGATTTTCTTTTCCTGGTCTAACCTTTTTTGGGGGGGGCTCCTGACAGTTAAGGCAAGAAAAACTGAAGAAATGGCGTTGGCTGCCTTCTTTTGTACCTGACGTCAGGCCTAGACCGAAGGCAGCCAACATCATATACCAAGGACTTTGGCATTCTGGCCGACTGTGGGCTACTGGGTGCTGGATAACCCATTTTGCAAGGACTGCAACAGTGAGTACACTTGAACATCTACATTTATGGTAAGTGTACACAACTGTACTTTCTTCACACTACTGATACTCGACACAAACCGACAACTTCTTTCACGTCTTCAGTTCTTTCTAAAACTACCAAGTTTCTAAGGCCCAGAGTACGAACTACTCCTAAAAAACTGAAGACCCAAGCTCAGGCACCTGCTTCCATGCCTCAATCTCAAATGCTTAAAATGGCAGAAGACCGTATTATGCTTATTAGGGGAAGCCAGGCTACCCCTTTCAAAAGAAAAACAAGCTTGTCCCCAGTAGTTTTATCTGAACAGGAGTCCAATAACTCTGAGGTTTCTGAATGTGAAGACATGCAACCCCTCCCTGCTTCTGAGGTTTTTGATGCAGAGGAATCCATTCCTCCTGCCTCTCCTCCTGAGGATTTTTCATTTGGTGAAACCCTACATACTTTAAGGGAGCATTTCCAATGGGAATGTCAGGACTATCCTCAGTCAAAAAAAGAGACTCGGGGAATTCTTAGATTTACCACAGCACAGAACTTTAGCCACTCCTCCTGTCCTGGATGTTGTGGATGATGTTTTTGTGGAATCCAGTTTCACTCCTGACACCCTTCCTCCTGCTTCCAGGAAACTTGACAGGTACTACAGGGTCCCTGACTCTCACAAATTACTTTTCAAAAATCCTATTGCTGACCCAGAAGTCATCTCCCAAGGACCAAAAGGAATTAAAGCAACCTCAGGCAGGGATTCCCAAGCTTTAAACAGATGGGGTAAACAAGTATACACCCCTGCAACTCTTGCTATTAGAGTACTAAATTGTCAGTTCCACGTGCTGAAGTAACAGCAGCATACCATGGAACTCCTCAAACAAAAAATACCTTCCTTTCCTGCCTGTGCAGAAAATAAAGAATTACAAGAAGATGTTCTTCATCTCACATTGCTGCAGTCCTTACACTTGGGTATAGCGCTGTCCTTGGTCGGCCCGAATACCAAAGTATATGGCTGACGCCGGTCATGGCGCATTAAACTGACGCCAGGACGTCAGGGTATAAATGCGCATGACCGACGTCATATCCTCAGTCTTTTTTGCCGCGTGGTCCGATGCAGAAGCAAATTTGCGAGTGCAGGTTGGCGTCCTGAGATTTTCCGAAACCGGAGTTTCAGACCGAATCCAAGTTGGCTAAGTACCCCGTTGGGGAATATTTTGTTTTTTTCTTGCCTCAGTATTTTACCGGATGTCAGAAAAAGTAAATAACTGTATTTCTTGCGGGAAACAGATACCACATAGGGACTACCACAGCTTGTGTATACCGTGTTTAGGGCCTGAGCACGGCGTTGTTGGGTGTTCCTCTTGCTAGATTTAACAAACGTACCATCATAAAGAGGAGATTTGACTGCGCTAGGTTAGTCTTCGGAAGCGGTGCAATTACAAAATGCCGCCGGATGTTCCGCCCGCTACCTCAAGAAGCGCAAGGACAAAACACCTAGGCCTAGGTTAGAGGCACCACCGACCTGGACGCCGGTTCTTTAGAGGGCACGGTTGTGCCAGAGGCCCAAACAGAAGTTTCCCTAGAGTCCCAGGGGGAGACTTTGTTGTTACAGGATGTGTCTTCACAGGAGGTAGGCCAGGCTGAAGGGGCTTCTCAGGTAGCTGTTCTCCCCTCTCTGCCTAAGGTGGTTAGGCCTTCCCCTACTGTTACAAAGGCTTCTTCCAAGAGTAGGCCAGGTTCAGCTGTAGCAGGTGCTCCTCCTAGTACTTCAGGCCCTGTGCCCAAGAGACATATGCTTAAGATGGCTGAAGATTTAATTACTATGATTAGGGGTTCTATGCCCTCCTGACAAAAGGCCTAGGGTGGATCCTGAATTTGGGAATTTTGAACAGGATTCTGATATTTCTGAGTCTTCGGCTGAGGATTTACAGGAGTTTTCTCATTATTCTGATTCTGATGTGGATGACTCCACCCCTTCTGCTTCTCCTCCTGAGGATTTTTCATTCTCAGAGACTCTCCATGCCATGAGGGAGCATTTTAAATGGGAAGGTCAGGATTTCTCTGATTCCAGGAAAAGACTTAGGGAATTTTGTTTTACCTCAGCATAGGCCTTTAGCTATACCCCTATTCTTTCTGTGGTGGAAGATGTTTTTGCAGAGGCTTCCCTTAACCCTGATTCTTTACCTCCCGCTCCTGTTAAACCGGACAGATACTATAGGGTGCCTGAAGCTCACAAGTATCTTTTTAAAAGCCCTAGGGCAGATCCAGAGACAGTTACTCAGGGGCCTAAAGGGGTTAAGGCTTCTGTGACTAAAAATCCAGTTCCGCAGGACAAAGAAGCAAGAGCTTTAGACAGATGGGGTAAGAAAGTGTATACTTCTTCAGCTTTAGCCATGAGGGCTTTAAATTGTCAATTCCACATGCTGAGATATCAAATCTATCTCCTTTCACAGTTAAAGTCTAAGGTAGATGCTCTGGCAGAAGGTATTGAATGTAAGGAGTTACAAGATCTGGTACATGTGTCTGAACAGGTGGGTAAGCATTCCTTACAATGTGGTTTTGATGCTGTACAGGCCTCTTCCAGGGTGGCTGCCACTGGTACTGTCCTTCGCAGGCACGCCTGGTTACGGATCAGAATTTAGCTGAGCATGTTAAGTCAAAGATCTTGGATGCCCCTTTACAATCTGATGTGTTGTTTGGTTCGCCTGTTGAAGCAGTTTTAAAGAAAATGGAGGACAAAGCTAAATCTATGCACACTGTTAAAGATTTTTACAGGTTCAACCACCAAAGTTTAGCAGAAACTGGCCAAGCAAGGCGTGGACATACCCTTCTTATGATTCCCAGTCTAGGGGTAGGTCTAGGCGTGCTAGGGGCAGAGCTCAGGGTTCCTTTAGATCCAGGACAGGGGGCTCACCTGCACAGTCTTCAGGGGAGGGCAGGGGTCAGCCCTTTCAGACAGACCCAATGACCTACCTTTTCAACTGCCAGAACCTTGACGACTAGCAGCACCTTTAGGAGGAAGACTGACACTTTTCAAAGAGAACTGGAGTTTAATTACCCAAGACAGATGGGTCTTGGATATCATTCACCACGGTTACAGGTTTTATTTCCATACCTTACCACCGTTCAAGGGCATGCGGATATTCCGCCCCAACACAAATTGGAAGCTCTCAGACAAATATCCATATTGACACAGATAGGGGCCATACAACCGGTGCCTATGGCAGAAAGGGGCCTAGGATTTTACTCGCCTATTCTTAGTACCAAAAAGGGGAACACGTGGAGACCAATTCTGGATTTGTCTATCCTCAACACCTTTCTGGACATCCCCAAGTTCAAGATGCTGACATTGCAACAGCTTTTACCCCTCCTGAGCAAGGATCACTGGATGGTAACTTTGGATCTCCAAGAGGCTTACCTTCATGTCCCAATCACTCTAGGCTGCAGGAAGTATCTGCGTTTTCGAGCTGGAGATTCACACTATCAATTCTCTGCATTGCCCTTTGGCTTATCCACTGCACCCAGAGTATTCACAAAGGTCCTGGCTCCAGTGATAGCTTTCTTCAGACGGAAAGGAATACAGATCTACCCTTATTTGGACGATTGCCTGATTCTGGCTCAGGGCAAGGACGAACTTCTACAGCATTTAAAGTATGTGATAACAGTGCTAAGATGCCTAGGGTATTCTGTGAACGAAACAAAGTCCAGTCTAGTACCCTCTCAGGACATGTGCTTTCTGGGTGTGAGACTGAATACAGCAGCCCAGATGGCCTTCTTAACCCCGGACAAACAAAAGAATCTTTCCCTTTACTTCCAACAACTATCACATCAGTCCGGGCTGACTGCAAGGACAGTCCTTCAAGCCTTAGGGTTCATGGCATCTTGTATTCTGGTGCTTCCCAATGCCAAACTGCATATGAGGAAGCTACAATGGTATCTCAAGAATCTATGGACACAGCACTGCCACGATCTGGACACTGTCATTCCAATAATACCTTGCATCCAAAAGGAATTCTTGTGGTGGGCTCAGCAATGTCACCTAAACAAGGGACTTTCTGTGACCCGCCGGAGGCAAGTCAGATTCTAACAACCGTTGCCTCAGCCCACGCTTGTTGGCCTCATCTCAATGGAAAATGGATACAGGACAAGTGGCCTGCCAGACTACAGCATCTACATATCAACCTAAAGGAGATGTTAGCAGTCCAGTTTGCATTAACAGCTTTCAAGGAATTACTTCTTCCGGGACAGGTGTTGATTCTAACAGACAACACAACTGTCATGTGGTACATCAACAAGCAAGGGGGTACACATTCTTACCCTCTATGCAGACAAGCAATGTTTCTAGGGGAACGGGCTCTCAGTCTACAACTGGATCTTCAGGCAAGGTTTCTGCCGGGGGTGCAGAACTCCTTAGCAGATGTGTTAAGCAGGCAAATCATGGATCCCCACGAGTGGAAACTGGATCCTCAGGTATTTCAGCAATTAACAGTGTCATGGGGAACACCAGACATAGATCTGTTCGCTTCTCCTCTAAACCACCAGCTGCCAAAGTTTTGCACAAAAAGGATACACCAGGCAGCTTGGAAAACGGATGCTCTTTCTTTCAGTTGGAAAAACCTTCATGTATATGCCTTTCCACCACTTCCTCTACTTCTAAAGGTTCTGCTAAAGGTAAGCCAGGACAAACCAAGAATGATCCTGATAGCTCCAGATTGGCCCCGACAGCATTGGTACCCACTACTGAGAAATTTAATAAGGAAACCACCGTGGCCCCTGCCTTTGATTCCTCAACTGTTGTCTCAAAAGGACGGTCATTTACTCAATGTCAAGCTTCACTCTCTTCATCTCACAGCATGGCATATCCTGTTTTAGCTCATAGCAGGGCTCAACTTCCTCAACAAGTTTTGAATGCGATTATGGAAGCTAGGAGACCTAGTACAAGGAAAGTGTATCACGGACAAGTGGAAGAGATTTTGCTTTGGAGTGCAGCAAGGGGTGTGGATGTTTCTGAGCCTGATTTAAGTGTGGCTCTTCTATATCTTACTGAACTATTGGACAAGGGTTTGTCCTTCTCTTCCATTAAAATTCATGCTGCAGCAATTTCAGCTCACTATGACTGTGATCCACCTTTGTTTTCTCATTCCTTGTTCAAGCAATTCCTCAGAGGGGCAAAGAACATAAGACCTCCACGAAGAGCTCCTACTCCAGCTTGGGACCTCAATTATGTGTTGGAAAAGCTCACTCTGCCACCTTTTGAGCCTGCAGCTACGGCTGAGTTAAAATATTTGTCATGGAAGACTGCTTTTTTGTTGGCCATTACCTCTGCAAGAAGGGTTTCTGAATTGCAGGCCCTTATGGCTGTTGAGCCTTTCTTGATCTTCCATAAGGATAGGGTATCTTTACGCACTAACCCTTCCTTTATGCCTAAGGTGGTCTCAAGTGTGTCTTTAAACCAGTCTATTCATTTACCTACCTTTTATGCAGACCCCCAAAACAAGGGGGAAAAGATCTTGCATACTTTGGACGTGCACAGACAGTTACGCTACTACTTAGATAGGACTAAGGGTTTCAGGCAGTCGCAACAGTTGTTTGTTTCTTTTGCTTTAGGTACTCAGGGCAAGCCTGTGTCAAAGCAAACTCTTTCTAAATGGATTGGATTTTGCTTTCTTTTGTTATTCTCAGCATGGCAAGCAGATCCCAACAGGGATCAGACCTCATTCCACTAGGGCTACTGCCACCTCTACAGCCTTTCTAAGGGGAGTGTCAACGAAGGACATTTTGGAAGCAGCTACTTGGAGTTCAGTACATACTTTCTCTAAGCACTACCACCTTCCTCTCTACTCTAAATCTAGGGCTGGGTTTGCCACTGCTATTCTACAGGGCATTTTGACAGCTCCTGCTTCTATTTGATTTGCCATCCTCCCTTACCTCTGCTTTGGGAATCTACCCAAGTGTAAGGACTGCAGCAATGTGAGATGAAGAACATAGTACAGTTTTGTACCTACCATAAATGTAGATGTTCGAAGATCCACATTGCTGCAGTCCAATTTACCCGCCCTCCGTCCCCTCTGTGTTTAGGGGTGGTTGTGTGGTTAGGTTAGTACTTTATTAGACAATTGTTAGAAGTTGTACATATTTTGGGTGTGGGGGTGTTTAGTGTTTGGTAATTTTTTGATTTTACCCTGTTTAGGGTCTTCTGACATCTGGGGCAAGAAAAGACTGAGGATATGACGTCGGTCATGCGCATTTATACCCTGACGTCCTGGCGTCAGTTTAATGCGCCATGACCGGCGTCAGCCATATACTTTGGTATTCGGGCCGACCAAGGACAGCGCTATACACAAGTGTAAGGACTGCAGCAATGTGGATCTTCGAACATCTACATTTATGGTAGGTACAAAACTGTACTTTATGCATTCTGTAAGCTAAGTTACTAAGCACACCTTGCAATGTGGGTTTGACACCCTAGAAGCATCTTGCAGGGCAGCAGTCACTGGTTCTGTCCTTAGAAGGCATGCTTGGCTTAAGGAACAAACCTTGCCAGACCATGTCAAATCAAAATTATTGGATGCACCATTGAACAAAGACAATTTGTGTGGCACCAAGGAAGAAGAGGTCTTAAAAAAAGATGGAAGAAAAAACTAAATCTATGCAGACATTTAAAGGCTTTTTACAGGTCCAGCCTCCGAGGTTCAGTAGGCATTGCCTCTCCAAGCACTGGTCCTTTCCGGCCCCCTCCAGGCCAGCTCAGCCCAGACCCAGGCGAAGCAGACCCCCCCCCCCCCCCAGACAGCAGTCCCAGGGAATGCAGAGATCTAAGCAATGGAGTTCCTCCACTTCAAAAACAGGAAGTGCTAAGACACCCCTTTATAGTAAGAACTCAGAATGACTTTACACCTCCACCCCTTACCTCTGCCCACCTGCTTGTGCCCCTAGGAGGAAAACTCTCCTTCCATGCAAACAATTGGGCCTCTATTACCACCGACCAATGGGTCCTCAACATAGTGTCCCAGGGATACAGATTTTATTTCCACACTCTGCTAACCCCAAAAGGGTTCCCAGATCTTCCTCCAAACCAGTGGGTAGAGGCCAAAAAGCAAGCCTCTTACCTGCTCTCCATGAAGGCAATACAGCATTTTCCTGCAGACCAGATAGGCCAAGGTTTCTATTCCAGACTCTTCCTGGTACCCAGAAAAGAGGGCACCTGGCACCCAATCCTCGATCTAGCCATTCTAATCACCTTTCTGGTGATACCAAAATTCAAAATGCTCACCCTCCAGCAGCAGCTTCTTATGCTTTCCAGGGATGCCTGGTTAGCCACACTAGACCTAAAAGAGGCCTACCTACACATCTCAATCAGGGAATCTTGCAGGAAATATCTACGCTTCAGGGCAGGATCTGTGCACTTTCAGTTCTCTGTGCTTCCCTTTGGCTTATCCACTGCTCCCAGAGTTTTCACAAAATGCCTGGCTCAGCCATTGCATTTTGCAGACAAAGAAATATTCAAATATATCCCTACTTAGACAACTGCCTGATTCAGGCAGACAGTCAGGAAAAGCTGTTACAGCACCTGACCTTTGTAAAGGACTTACTGACCTCCCTGGAGTATACTATCAACGAAAAGAAATCAAAACTAGTCCCCACACAAAATTTTATTCCTAGGAGCAAGCCTGGACACTCCCAGATGGCATTCCTTACTCCAGAAAAACAAGTCTACCTGAAAGGCTACTTCTCTCAACTAGCTACCAGAACCCAGTTATCCAGAAGGAAAATCTTGCAAGCTCTAGGGTTCATGGCCTCCTGCATTCTGCACGCCATACTGCATATGAGGAAACTACAGTGGCACCTAAAAAGCCTTCGGTGTCAACACTCGACCTGGAAACTATCATACCTGTGATACCCTGTCTAAGGAAAGATTTTCTTTGGTGGGCAGCAGCATGCAACCACAAGGGACTTCCCTTCTCACAACCCCACACCGCCCAGACCCTCACCACAGACACATCAGACTATGCCTGCGGTGCACACCTGGATGGCAGGTGCATTCAGCATCCTCTGACAGCTTTCAGACCTCAACTCTCCTCGGGGCCTCTAGTGATCAAAACAGACAACACCATAGTGAATGTGGTATATCAACAAGCTGGGAGGGACTCGCTCTTATCCCCTCTGCAGGCTTGCCATGACCCTTTGGCACACGGCCTCAGCCATGCAAATACACCTGCTAGGCACAATTCCTGCCAGGCTCCCTAAACTCTCTGGCAGACAACTTAAGCAGGAACCTGCTACACCCACACAAGTGGCAGCTAGACCACAGAACCTTCAACCTTGTAACTGAGAAGTGGGGCACCCCGAAGGTGGACCTCTTTGCCTCCCACTCCAATCATCAGCTCAGCAAATTCTGCACCAGGGAACCTCACAGCAAGGCCTGGAAAGTGGGTGCTCTATCCTTCCAATGGGTAATCCCTCAATCTATGCATTTCCTCCTTTACCACTCATTTCAAGGGTACTGCTCAAACTAAGAGAGGAAAAACTAAGGACAGTCTTGATTGTCCCAGACTGGCCATGCCAGCACTGGTACCCACTGCTGCACAGCCTGTCACCCCTGCCACCATGGAACCTACCAAAGATCCCAACACTCCTGACCCAGAGGAATGGATAATTCATTTATCCACAATTGCAGACCCTGAACCTGGCAGCCTGGCTTATTCCCTGACCTCTCCTCAAGCTGCCAGCCTAAGCAAACAAGTCCTGGATGTTATACGTGAGGCCAGACGCCCCAGCACTAGAAATTCCTGTGCTGACAAGTGGAACAGGTTTTGCACCCGGATCCAGGCTAAGGGAGCCGAAACAGCACAGCCCTCCCTTCCTCTCATCCTGGATTACCCAGCAGACCTACTACAAAGGGGTCTATCCTTCTCTTCTATTAAAATTCATGCCTCTGCCATCTCTGCTCATTACAGCACAGAGCCACCTCTCTTCTCACACCCTCTTATCAAACCATTCCTAAAAGGGGCTAACAACTTAAGGCCACCCAGAAGAGCTCTTATCCCAGCTTGGTACCTTAACTTTGTGTTGGAAAAGCTCACCCTACCCCCTTTTGAGCCTGCAGCTTCATCAGAGTTAAATTTCTCTCTTGGAAAACAGCCTTGTTTCTGGCCATCACTTCAGCTAGAAGAGTTTCATAACTACAAGCACTCTTAGCTGTAGAGCCCTTTATTATTTTCCATGCTGACAGGGTCTCCCTCAGGACTATCCCATCCTTCATGCCTGAAGTGGTGTCCAGTGTGGCTCTCAACAAATCCATTCATTTGCCCACCTTTTTCCCTAACCCACAAAACTAGGAAGAAATGATTCTTCACTCTCTAGATGTGGACAGACAGCTCAGAATCTATCTTGGTAGGACTAAATATTTTAGAAAAACTGACCATTTGCTAGTCAGCTTCACATCAGGGGCAGAGGGCAAGGCCATATCCAAACAAATGATCTCCAAATGGATAGCACACTGCATCCATTTCTGCTACAAACAGCACGGGAAACTGCCCCCAAAGGGGATCAGGACGCATTCCACCAGGGCAACCTCCACCTCTGCAGCTTTTCTTTGAGGAGGGGTCCCCACCAGAGACATCCTGGAGGCTGCAACATCTGTTCATACCGTCACCAAGCATTACCACCTGCCTATCTTCTCCAAATCCAGGGCAGGCTTTGCCACTGCAGTCTTGCAGGGCATCCTAGCCAGCCCCCAGTCTTCTTGACTGCCACCACCCTTTTCTTCAGCTTTGGGAATCAACCCAAGTGTGATGACTGCAACAGTGAAACACGAAGAACATAGTACAGTTGTGTACACTTACCATAAATGTAGATGTTAGAGTCTATTCACTGTTGCAATCCTGGTTTCCCACCCTCCAGCCCTTTCTCTATCTCTCTCTCTTCCTCTGTCCTTATAGGGAAGTTTTGGTATTTACTTTCTACTGGTGGTGTTCTTCCACCATAACCTAGCTCCCTATTTGGGGACTCCTGACAGTTGGGGCAAGAAAAACGTATGTAATGGTGTCAGCTGCCTGATTTTATAGCACTGATGACCTGATGTCAGTCCCGGAGTGACAGCAACTGACGCAGAAATACTAAGCCTCTGGTATTCGGGCCGACTGAGGGGTACCCCTGGCAGGATAACCCAATTGTGATGACAGAACTGTTTTCAGCAAATTCCCAGGATGAAACACTCCAGACACATGTCTTTGGAATGTGAAAGGAAACCAGAGTACCCAAAGGAAACCCATGTGAATGTGAGGTGACAACATTAACTGATGCACCACTGCGCTGACCTATATATAAATATATATATATATATATATATATATATATATATATATATATATGTGTATATGTGTGTGTGTGTGTATAAATGCAAGTAAAATGTATGCAGTCACATGTATGAATGTATAGATATGTGGATATATTTGTAAGTACTTGTATATTCATATTTAAAAGGAGAACAGGCTTATACTCCTTATGGAGTGGAGGATTCCATAATTTGGGAGCCTGGTGGAAACTAGAGAAGCTAGAGGAGATCTATGAGTTGAATATATAAATTACCGGTATAGTCTGATAATATTCACTGAGTTTGAAATTAAAACAGTATTTGCTATACATCTCTGTGATGTTGCAGAAAGACAATATAAATATGGTATAGGATTCCAAGATAGCTGCAAACTGATCAGCAGCTTAATTTCAGCTCTCTCAGTGTGAAAACAGAAACTAAGAAGAGAGAGCCAGTGAATTTGTCAGTTTAATAAAATAAATGAAACATTGAAGAAATATATCGACTCAAATAACAAAATGCTCGAAAAAATAGATGCTTTAACTAGTTATTCAGATAAACTGATAAAACTGCAAAAGTCAGAGGGTGAAGTGAAGAAAGGACAAGCCTGGTATGAGGCTTCTCAAGAAGGGCCATCTCAAAAATAAATGAGAGAAGACAGAATGCACCGAGAAAACCTATATTCTGCTTTACTGGAGAAACTGGAAGGAAGAGACTGTATTAATTTTATGATAGAATAAATAAGCAATTGGACTGGTATTCCACAGCAGGATTTTTTAATTAAAGGAGCACATCAAGTGTGTGCTCCAAACCTGGCGACAAGAAAGCAGCTAAGACCTGTATTAGTTAAGATCCAGTCATAGCTTCATAAAGAGTTGATCCTTACAAACTTTGGCAGAAGGGAAAAGTATTAACAGTCGTTTTTTTGTGAAAAATGATTATTCACTGTACACCAAGCACAGTAGAAGCAAATTTATCCTAACAATCAAGGAATGCCAAGAGACATGGGTGTGAGATTCAAGCTGCTGTATCCAGCTGTCTTCAGAATTTTTTTCCCCTGGAGAATTAGACATTTTTTGATGCAGAACAGGCTAAAAAGAAAATAAAACAGTTTTTCCAACAAAAAGTGAATCAGCAAGCAAAAGAGGACTCTGCTATTCTTCTGACAATAAAGCTCATACAGAGACTTTGTCAGTGAAACCCTTTCCAGTGTTTGAAAAGAAATGCTTTTGAGACGGAAAAAAACAAAGACGTTGACTAGAAAAATCAGAAGCACCTTTGACTTGAACCAGTGTCTGGTGTTGGGAGGAAAGATGATAAGGAAGAAGAAGAGTAGGACTGAAATCAGTTATTAAATGGGAGACTGTAAATCCTCAATCATAACTGTACAATATGTCTTTGCAGGGAAAAGTGGCTGAGAAAAACTAGACTCGTTGACTTTAACTTGTGGGTGAGTTGTAAAGCATATACCTAGCATTAAGTTGTTAATGTTTAAAATGTCACTAAAGGGAAAAACGTAAGTAAACCAATGTTTATTCTTATTGGTATTTGTATACATTACATGATATGAACTGGATATTGTATTGTAAATCAGTTTTGTACGTTAATTGCAAAAATAAAGGCTTTACAGTTTAAAAAGAGAAAGACTGAACAAAAGTAAGTTTAATTTACTGTAATGCTGTGATCTTGGGAATCTGGGTGGAGGTTGGGGTGTAAAAGTGGACTGATTTTATTATATGTAGATTTAAGATGATAATTCCCCTTGTTTTTTTAGGGGGGGTTAGATTAATGTCCTTGGCTTAAGCTATAAACATATTTTTGTAAGCAAATAGGCTTGGAAATGAGATAAATTGATGAAAGCTATGAAAACTGCAAGTGACTTGCATTTGCAAAGCATTAGCAAATGCTGTCATTGAGATGCAAGAAGTCTGCAGTTGAAGGCAGTTGGCCAGCAAAATGCTGTACATTCTGTTCTGAATAACATTTTCAAAGATTTCTTCATACATCTGTAAAGCCGTTAGCTGGTTTTCCCCCTTGTTACTAATGTTACATGGAGAGCAAATGTCTGCAGGTGAAAGCCAATTAATCTTCAGAGTTCTGAGCATACTTTTCTGAGGGAGATGCAAAATGTAAAGGTACGGTGACAAGCAGTGCAGTGAAAAATGGTTTTAAATTTTGGTAAGTGAATAAAAGGTAGTCTTCCAAGTGGCCCTAATACTTTAGTGCTTTTAATAGAACAGTGCACAATTTAGTTTTATTTAAAGGTAGTGAGTGCACCTTTTCTTAGATCTAAAAGTTGATGTTTTCTGAAAGCATACAAGACATTTTTCACATCTGGGTGGGGAGTAGAGGTAAGAAAAGAAGACACCAATCAGTTTAGCATGAACAAAGGCTGTAACATGTGCTTTAGCATGGGTAACCTTAATTTTTTGATTAGGTTATGCCTGTGGGTGCAGCTGTCTATTTGGAGCAATTGTTCTTACCCAAATGGTTAGTCTTCATCTGTTGAAATTCTGTATAGTTCTGTGTGTGTATTCTAAGTTAACATAGGATGGGGTGTTATGAAAATGTATTTATTTTTTTTTTGTTTGAGGGTTTTCATTAAAGCAAAATGTCTTGAAAAATGTGACATAGGTTCAAATGGAGATGAGAAGGAACAACTGTATAAAAGATCAGCTTGCCAGTCTTTTGTGTGTTTAAGACAAAGATTGGAAATAATACCTTCAAAAAAGTGTCATGTATAATAGGTAGGAACTGTAACTCTGTATCATAATGGCTACTGTGCCCATAATATCTTGGAAGTATAAATGGCCTTTTATGTATAGATAAAAAGAAAACAGTATTTAATTAAAATAGAAAATATAGAGTGCAAATAACAGTGCTGCAGGAGATACATTTGGAAAGAAATGAGAATGCAAATTTTGCCAAGAAAGGATTTCAGAAGGGATATTCGGCAGAATATTAGGGACAAGAGAAAAAGAGAGTAATAATAATAATAATGATTGGTAGAGGGGGCTCCAGTAGTGATAGAAGAGGGGGAAAAAGACAGTAGTGGTAGATTTGTGGAAGAAAGGGGCTATTTGCAAGGGAGGAGGATTATGCTGGCATATATTTACATTCCATCAAAAACTGCTGTTATGGAGCTTAAGAACCTTTTGGGAGAAATATTCAGCGTAGAGCAGAGAATATTACTTATAGGTGGGGACTGGAATTTGATTTGCAATAGTGAAGATGTATCATGTTGGGGTGCCTTTGGTGCGAAGTTTGCATGTCCTCCCTGTGTTCGTGTGGGTTTCCTCTCTCATTCCCAAAACATGCTGCAGGTGGATTGGACATTCTGAATTGGCCCTAGGTGTGTGTGTGTGTGTATGCTGCGAGCGCCTTCTGATGAAGGTTTGGTGCCAGGTTGGCAACTCAACACAGTAGAACTCTACTGCCATTTGTTCTGCGGACCAGTGAACCACTGTGATGACTCCTAACAGGAGCAGCTGAAAAGAGAAGAAAAAGAAGGTTCCCCTTGGTACAATAACTGGGCTAGAATGGATAGAAATTATATTTCACAGGAACATGTGCATTTGTTTGAAAGGTTCGCTACAATGGAATTACAATTTCAATCATACACTGTTAAAAACTGAGATAAAGACGTAGGCAATGAAGTAAAAAATGAGACATGGCACTTTCCCACCTACCTGTTAAAAAGAGATGAATTTAAGGAATGGGTAGTGGATGCTGGTCACAAATGATTAGGGAAGATAAACATTTCTTCAAAAGGAATAGAATGAAAATAGGGTCAAAATAAGAGGAAAAATATTAAGAAATGATAGCAGTTGTTTAAAGGGGTTGACAAACTTTAAAGTATTGCAGAATAATGGGAATCTCACAGAACAGGAGCAACTACAGAGTGCTAAAGAGAAAGTAAGGGAGTATTTGGATAGTATGCGCAAGTTCAGAATGATTGCCTTTAAGCAACTTATTTTTGTTAACTCCAGAGCACAAAAACTTTTAGCACAACAACTTGCCAATAGAAAGTCAAAAGGGTTGTTGCCAAACCTAGCAGCCTAAGATGAGAAAAATAACCACAGATGTACAAGTATTGGAAATAGGTGACAACTTTTTTTATGAAAATTTGCGTAAAATATAACAGTGTGGAAACCACAAAGAGCACAAATGGAAATGTTTATGGAAGACGTAATTATGCCAAGATTATAGGAAGATGTGGCTCAACAACTAATAGTTTATTATTGCAGATAAGGGAAATCTCACAGAATAGGAGTTAAAAAAGGATGAGATGAAAGGAACAGAAGATATTCCTGTGGAAGTTTGGAAGTTAGGAGGGAAGAAAGGGATAAAAATCTGAAAGATTTTGTTTAATAGTATTTCAAAAGGAGGAGAATCACCAGCATCTTGAAAGAAAGCTGTGATGGCTGCGTTACTTACCCAAAGAAGGTAAAGACCCATAAGACCAAGCTTCATATAGATACCTTTCAATTTTAAACAATTATTAAAAAAGTGTTTGTCTATACTACGTAAAAGAATTGTGAAGTTGTTGCCAAAATTGATAGATTTGGATCATTGTGGATGTTCCTCGTGTTTCACTGTTGCAGTTATCACATTTGGGTTATCTGCCTGCAGGTAGCCCTCAGCCAGCCTGAATACCAGAGTCTTTGGATTTCTGCGCCGGATGCTGTCACTTCTCTCATGACGTCTGGTCGTCGGGGGTATAAAACATGCAGCCGACGCTATTACATCAATCTTTCTTGTTGTGCAGTGCCCGAAGCAGAAGCAGTTCGCAAGTGCCGTTCGGCCGACTCCTGAAATTTTCCTTTTCAAATTTCAGACCTGAAGTCTTCAAAAAGATAAGTACCCCGTTGGGAATCCTTTTTTCTTGCTCTAACCGATGTCAGAACAAATTAACAATTGTCTTGCCTGTGGAAAGCAAATACCTCATAGAGATTTTCATTCTTTTTGTGTCACCTGTTTAGGCCCAGACTACGACGTCCCTCGCTGTCGGTTTTGTGCCTTGTTCAACACCCGAACTATTAGTCATCGGGCTATTTTTGTAGCTAAACACTTTCGTTCTCGATCTCCGTACTGGCTTCGTTAAGCCATCTGACTACCAATCTTCTGAAAAAACTGTAAGGATAAAGACAGAGACAGACCGCATAGGTCCAAAACTGCCGACGACGCTGCTGCTAAGCTAGTCGACAGTCCGCTGGTACTCAGGAGCTTTCGTAGCTCCTGATACCCATTACTACAGATTCGCAGGCCTCTACTGAGACCCATTCGGAGTCCAGTATGCTGCGAGATGCTTCTTCGGCTATGGAACCTGCGGATGTCTCTACCTTGGATGGGTCCGGAGCAGCTGTGCAGGCACTAGCTTCTGAGGGTGTATTCAGGCCTACCGATTTTCATATTAAACCGACGACTTTGTTTCAAGCTAAGAATACCAAATTCCTCAAGCCTAAAGCTCGCACTACACCTAGAAAATCGATGACCAAAACACATTCTCAGGCCCATATGCCTCAAAAGCAAATGATTAGAATGGCTAAAGACCTTATTACCTTAATTAGAGGAAGCCAGCCTTCCCCCTCTAAGAGACCTAGAACTGATTTTTTTCTGATTCTTCTGACCAGGAATCTGATATCCCAGTTCCTTCTGACTACCAGGATTTACCCTTCTCTACTTATGAGGATTCTGATGCAGAGGATTCCATTCCCTCTGCTTCCCCTCCAGTAGATTTTTCTTTTGGTGAAACCTTGCATACCCTTAGGGAGTATTTCTGCTGGGAAAGCCAGGACTATTCTTAGTCCAAAATGAGACTTAGGGAATTTTTAAACTTGCCTCAGCACAGGCCTCTAGCTATTCCTCCTTTTCTGGAAATTGTAGATTTTGTTTTCTTGGAATGCAGCCTTACCCCTGACACTTTGCCTCCAGCTCCCAGGAAGGCTGACAGATACTACAGAGTACCTGACCTTCACAAATTCCTCTTCAAGAATCCTACTGCGGATCCAGAGACCATTTCTCAAGGACCAAAAGGCATTAAGGCTACTTCTGCCAAAAATCCTACCCCTTCTGATAGAGACTCTAAAGCTTTAGACAGATGGGGTAAGAAGGTATACATTTTGCTACTTTGGCCATTAGGGCTTTAAATTGCCAGTTTCATATGTTGAAGTATCGGCAGCATATTATGGGACTAATTAAACAGAAAATGATGTTGATTCCTGACTGTGCTGAACACAAAGATTTACAAGACCTAATGCATTCTGCTAACCAACCTGGTAAACATACTTTGCAGTGTGGTTTTGATGCTTTAGAAACATCTTGCAGGGCTGTTGTCACTGGGTTTGTAGTTAGAAGGCATGCTTGACTTAAGGAACAAAACTTGCCAGGTCATGTTAAAGCTAAATTACTGGATGCACCCTTAAACCAAGAGCACCTTTTTGGCAACAAAGCAGAAGAAGTCCTCAAAAGGATGGAGGAAAAAGCTAATTCTCTGCAAACTGTTAAATATTACTTACAAGTACAGCCAACTAGATTTTAGTAGGCATTGGCCTTTAAAGAACTGGTCCTTTCCAGTCCCTTCCAGGCCTTCTCAGTCCAAACGCAGGAGCAGCAGACCTCCAGGACTTCAGTCTCAGGCTATGCACAGATGTAAGCAGTGGGGGGCTCCCACTTCCAAAGCAGGGAGTACTAAGCCACCCTTCTGTGGAAAATGGCACAATGACTTATCTTTAACTCTTCCAAGCCTTGCTCAACTACTTGCTCTCTTAGGAGGAAAGCTCGCCCTGCATGCAAAAAACTGTGAACTCATTACCCAAGACAAATGGGTTTTAAACGTAGTTTCCCTAGGATACAGATTCCACTTCCACTCAGTACCAGCCCCAAGTGGATGGCCAGATCTTCCCCAAACCAGTGGGCAGAGGCCCAAAAACAAGTATCAGAGCTATTCAGCCTGTCCCAGCAGAACAAAGGGGACAAGGTTTTTATTCAAGACTGTTCCTGGTTCCCAGAAAAGAAAACTCCTGGCATCCTATCCTGGATGTGTTTATTCTCAACACCTTTCTGGAGGTTCCAAAATTCAAAATGCTAACTTTTCAACAGCTTCTTCCTATGCTAGCCAAGCATGCCTGGCTGGCAACCCTAGACCTAAAAGAAGCTTACCTGCACATCCCGATAAGGGAGTCTTGCAGGAAATACCTACGCTTCAGGGCAGGCTCCATGCACTTCCCTTTGGCTTATCTACTGTGTCCAGGGTATTCTCAAAGTGCCTAGCTCCAGCCGTTACATTTTGCAGGCAGAGAAATATACAGATTTACCCATACTTGGATAATTGCCTGATCCAGGCAGAGAGTCAGGACTTACTTTTACAACACCTGGCGTTTGTAAAGAGACTTTTAACTTCTCTGGGGTACACCATCATTGAGAATAAATCACACCTACTACCCTGCCAACAGATTGTATTCCTGGGAGCAAGCTTGAACACAACTTCCTAGATGGCATTCCTCACTCCAGAGAAATAAGTTTATTTGGCAACGTACTTATGAATACTGGCCACAAAAGCCCAGCTATCTGCAAGGAAAATCCTGCAAGCCCTGGGGTTCATGGCCTCTTGCATTCTGTTAATTCCGTATGCAAGACTGCATATGAGGAAACTCCAATGATATCTAAAAAGTCTGTGGTATTAGCATTCTCAAGACCTGGAAACAATGATTCCTATGATCCCTTTGATCCCTTGTCTAAGGACAGAGTTCCTTTGGTGGGCAGGGGCCTGCTACCACAACAAGGGACTCCCTTTCACACTGCCCCCTACCGCCCAAACCCTAACAACAAACGCATCAGTCTTTGCATGGGGGGCTCACATGGCAGGGCAGTGCATTCAGGGCAAATGGTACCCAAAACAGATGCACCTGCATATCAATCAGAAATAAATGTTAGCTGTACAGAATGTTCTGACAGCCTTCAAAGACCTTATTCTCCCAAGACAACTATTGGTAAAGACAGACAACACCACAGTTATGCGGTACATAAACGAGCAGGGGGGAATCCATTCCTACCCTTTTGGCAGACTAGCCGTGGCTCTGTGGAACACAGGCTTGAGCTACCAAGTGAACCTGCAAGCTCAATTCCTGCCAGGCAAACTAAATTCACTGGCAGATGACTTAAGCAGAAATCTCATGGACCCACATGAATGGAAACTGGAACCCAAAATATTCTAGCTGTTGAGTAACAAATGGGGGATGTCAGAGGTAGACCTGTTTGCTTCCCCTCACATCTACCAGTTGAACATATTTTGCACCAGAACTCCCCACAGTCAAGATTGGAAAGTGGATGCCCTGTCCTTTACCTGGGAAAGCCTCTCAGTTTATGCCTTTCCCCCTCTGTCTCTCCTCTCGAAGGTTCTACTAAAGATCAAACAGGACAAACCAAGGACAATACTGATTGCACCAGACTCGCCACGCCGGCACTGGTTCCCCCTTTTGCGCAGTCTGACAGTGCTTCAACCATGGCACCTGCCTCAGACCCCTTCCCTGCTGTCCCAGAAGGTGGGCCAGATTCTGCACCCTCAGCTTCATACCCTGAAACTTGCAGCCTGGCTAATTCCCTGAGCCCACCTCCAGCAACCCTCAGCAAACAGGTGCTGGATGTCATTCTTGAAGCAAGGAGGCCAAGTACTAGAAAATCCTATTCAGAAAAGTGGAAAAGATACTGTTCCTGGAGCCAGGCTCTGGGGATGGGCACTGTGGTGCCCAGCTTACCTCATATTCTAGATTATTTAACAGAAATACTCCACAAGGGCCTATCCTTCTCTTCAATTAAGATTCATGCTTCGGCACATTATAGTACTGAGCCTCCCCTCTTCTCTCATCCCCTGCTAAAACAATTCCTTATAGGGGCCAAAAATTTAAGACCCCCCCCCCCCCACCGGGGAGCTCCCATTCCAGCCTGGGACCTTAACTTTGTATTGGAAAAACTCACCCCCCCCCCCCTTTGAACTAGCTGCTACAGCAGAGTTGAAATTCCTTTCTTGGAAAACAGCTTTACTTCTAGCCATCACTTCAGCAATTGCAGGCACTCATGACAGTGGGAACCCTTCATTATCTTCCATGCTGACAAGGTTTCCCTCAGGACTAATCCATCCTTTATGCCCAAGGTGGTGTCTAGTGTGGTCCTAAATCAGTCCATTCATTTGCCTACTTTTTTCCCTAATCCCCAGAATAAAGGGGAAAGGATACTGCATTCTCTGGATGTACACAGGCAGCTTAGATTCTATTTGGACAGGACTAAGCCTCTCAGAAAATCTGACCAGCTGCTAGTTAGCTTTGTTGCAGGGGCAGAGGGGAAGACCATTTCAAAGCAAACCATTTCCAAATGGATAGCACATTGCATCCATTTCTGCTACAAACACCATGGAAAACCTACCCCACATGGGATAAGAACTCATTCCACCAGGGCTGTGTCTACCTGTACTGCATTTCTCAGAGGAGTCCCTACCGTGGACATCCTGGAAGCTGCAACTTGGGGCTCTGTACATACTTTCACCAAGCATTACCACCTGCCTAACTTTTCTAAATCCAGAGCTGGATTTTCCACAGCAGTCTTACAGAGCCTGATTGCTAACCCTAATGCTCTTTAACTACCTCCGCCCTTCCTTAGCTTTGGGAATCAACCCAAATGTGAAACACTATGAACATAGTACGGTTGTGTACACTTACCATAAATGTAGATGTTCGAGTGTATTCACTGTTGCAGTCCTGGTTACCCTCCCTCCAGCCCCCTGACTTCTACTTTTCCTTCTTGTTTGGCATGTATTATATCATGTGTATTTGCTTTTTGCTGGGGGTGTTCCACACCATATAATTGCTTCCTATTGTGGGGGCACCTGACATCTGGCGCAAGAAAAACTGATGTAATGGCATCGGCTGCATGTTTTATACTCCTGACGACATGACGTCATGGAAGAAGCGGCAGCATCCGACGCAGAAATCCGATGACTCTGGTATTCAGGCCGGCTGAGGGCTACCTGCAGGCAGATAACCCAAGTGTGATGATGGCAACAGTGAATACGCTCGAACCATCTACAGTTATGGTAAGTGTACCCAACTGTACTTTTTGTGGAGGGAAGGCAAACATTTGACAATATCAGTAGAACAATAATGATCAAATAGAAGCAGAATGTATGAAAATACTGCTTTAGTTGGTGGGTCTTGATGCAGGGAAAGCATTCAACAGAGTAAGTTGGGACATTGTGATTAGGACATTGGAAGCATTTGTATTCCATGACACAAAAATAAGGTTAAGTAGGAGGATATGTGAAGGATTAAAGACAAGAATTAAAGTGTGGAGTGCTCTCTGTGATAAGTTGTGTTTGAGCAGAGATGCCTGGTGGTGGTGTCCTCTTTCCATTACATTTTTGAGACCGTTTCAAGCCTTTTCTGGATGTAAATTTAATGAAGATAAAAAAAAGGCTGTACCATGAATTATATACCCATTCACAGAATTATTCAGACATACCCATATGTATGGGAACATGATAAGACGAAGTATTTAGGAGTATGGATTAAACGGCTTCTGTTATGGCAGCTCAGGATATGTAGGAAGAGTCTAAACAAAAGATGATAAACACTGAGAAACTGGAAGCACTTGTTAATGAATATGGATAGTAAGGTGTAAGCAATGAGAATCTTTTTAATCCATATAGTTTTATATACAGGTATGACCTATTTTTATCAACCAGAGAAAAAGTTATGGACAATAATTAATTGAAGGAATTTATGTGGGAAGGAAAGAGGGCAGGAGTTAAATGGGTAAGTTGATCCTCCCAATAGAACAAGGTGGTATAGGATTACCTGATTTGAAGGGAAATGGCAAATGAACCAAGTATTGGGTGAAAATAACTAGTGAGGGGAAAGGTAATAGAATGGGATGCAGCCAAGAAGTTTGGACTGCAGGTTAGAGATTGCCTTCCCACCCAGGGATTGATGTCAGAGTATTGGCCAAGAGAAAGGGATAGGAGAATCCTGAGTGAAAGACCTGCTGTGGTAGAGTTTTTATTGAAATCTAGAACAGAAGCTGCTGTTAAAGTGTTGAATATATATGTATATATTTTTTTCTGTATTGTACAGCTTATAAACAAAGGGATTGATCTAAATCTAGGGATGTTATTGTCCCCCTTTATTTGGCCCTAATTAAGCCAGTCTGAATATAATGACCCCTTTGGTATGTATCTGATCAGGCACATGCAGCAACTGGAATGACCACCGAGTTACCATACTAAAAGTAAACAAGGCCTAAACAACGTGTCTTACATGGACCGACTCAAAGCCCTGTCACTATACTCTGTATCCTACAGACTACTAATAGGTGACTTGTGTCTGACATACAATGCATCCTCTGACCCATTTCATATGGATTTACTGACATCAGCAAGTCATATGGCATCAGAAATAGTCTGTTTAGGGATTTAAATCTCTTCTGCAACATCAACAGAATGGCTTGGAGGGAAAGGTTTATCTCACAGAAGATACTGCTGCTGTGGAAGAGGCTTCCCATCCACATAAAACAATGTTTGCAGATGTCCATTTTCAAGTGCAGCTTAGATCTGTGGATGGGAAACAGAAGATTTACCCCAGGACTGCTCTTTGTACTACTAATGGACAGAGGCAGCTCCTAAATGCTTTACCCCATGCATGGGTCCCCTCGAATTATCTACAGTATGATCCCAGTTATTCTCATTAGGGGTGATATATAACTATCGACCATGGGATGGGCAAGGCCAATCTATAGCCAAATGTGATAGGTTGTTCTGAGCACAAAAAGGGAACTTGGTTAGGCTTAAAATGTCCAGCAAGAGCAGCTAGCTTAGTACTTACCTATGAACATGAGATTTGTAAGATTATAAAACGTTGCATAACTATAAGAATCAATCCAATGTAGTTAGAAATAATTGGGAAAAGAAAATAGAAACACAGTTTATAAAGTAACAATGGGAGGACATATGCATGGCTCCCAAGTATGCAGCAAATTCTAGAAGGTTTAGGATTTTTGCTTTGAAGTGTTTGCATAGGTATTTTATAACCCAAGCCAGACCTCAAAAGATTTTTTTCCTCTGATAAATAGCAAATGTTGGGGGGGTGAGGGGAAGAAAGAGGTAACTGGGAACATATTTTTTGGGAGTGCAATGAGTTGACATATTTTAAAAATTCCCTATACAGTAAAAATGATTTTTTTGAGCTGAGACCTGAATTGCCTTGACAGAGTAAGGCCTTATCAAGTTTTAATTCTTTTGGCTGTCAAAAAAGCATTTACTAGAAAATCAGAATCAAACTCTAAACCATCTGTATTCAAGCATAGAAATATTGTAAGAGATTAAAAAAATGGGGGGGTGTCTGTAGAAAAGGGAAGCAACAGATTACATAGAAATAAATGGAATTTTGGGAACAATACATGCAGAATAATGTCTAGGAGGAGGAGTGATGTTTAAGGCAAGGCAGTAATTGAACAACTTGGGCAATGTTGGAGTGAAAGACCATTGTTAAAAGAAAGGAAACGTAATCTGATGTTATCTTAGTCAGCATTCATCATGTATGTGTCTTAGATCTGACATTGGATCCGAGTCGGCAGCACTTAGACAACAGCTTAGCTCAAGCTCTTTTCGTCCCTTAATGCTCTGCTGCCCTCTAACCCCCCCAGATCTCATTTGCCACGCAGACGCAGATTGCTCAGCTCCTCCAGTTTACTTGAGTAGGTGTAACATTTTGGGATTTCCTCCTTAGTTTCCTTCTTAGTGTCTTAGTCTTCTTAGTGTTCTTCTGGTTTTCAGGTTTTCCGCATGTAACCGCCGCTGTTCTACCCCTCCCGTTTGTGTGGCATTTGGAGCCCTTTCACTGTTTTTACAAATGCAAAGTTTGTGTTAGGAATTTCTTCTTTGGGTTTAATTTTTCTGGCTTTTCTGTAGTTTGGGTTTCTGTGTTTATTGTGTTGTGTGTGGGACAGACCTTTTGGTTCTTGACTATTGCAGACTTCTCGACTTTGGACTTGGCTTTATGTTTTGGCACTTTAACATGTCATGTAAGTCATCAGGATTTAAGAGGAGCTCCTCATGCAGAAGGAAGATGCCTGTTTCCGACTTGCACTAGAAGTACCTCTGCTGCCTCGGCGTCAACCATCTGGAGGTTGAGTATGGCATTTGTGCCACATTCAACCTCAGGGCCCTGGTCAAGCACCAAAATAAACTACTTCTGAAAGGCATGGCTTATTGGGGTCCCTTGGTCAAGGAGCCTTTGACCAATTCGGGCCCCTCTGACCACAGGAGAAAAGCAACATATTCCTCCTTTTTTAGGGAGGTCCCAGGTAAAACGCCTAGACTGTCCACAGGCAAGACAATTGACTTTTTCTGACATTGGTTAGAGCAGGAAAAATAGGGTCGGCTGCATGTTTTATACCCCTGACGACCTGACATCATAGAAGAGGCGACAGCATCCAACGCAGAAATCCCAAGACTTTGGTATTCGGGCCAACTGAGGGCTACCTGCAGGCAGATAACCCAAGTGTGATGACTGCAACAGTGAATATACTCGAGCATCTACATTTATGGTAAGTGTACACAACTGTACTTTTCCACAGATCTGACACAGTCTGATCCAAGACCTGTGTCTGATCCTATTGTTGTTGAGGACCTTCCCATGGATCCTCTGGGAGGAGACCAATTGTTTACCTCTCCACGAAGGAGCTGTTCCTGGACCGTCGGAGAGGACCCTCAGGATCCCAGCACAGATCTTAAGCTAGATCCTCTATTTCCTTCCCATCTTCCATGAGCATCCTACCTTCCAATATGGACAGGATGATTCGGTTCTTTTTAAAAGCTCAAACTGAGTTGGGGCTTTTGGCTTCCCCAGCCTATCGGTCTAGGGAGCCTTCTTCTTCTTCCTGGTTATTTTCTCCTTGTCCATCCCAGGATGGTTTGGACTTGAGAGTTGTCACTCTGTATGGAGGTGGTGGGGGCTTAGGAGGCACCCTTTGTCCCTACCCCATCGCAGTCTGTGGCCAGTTGTCCTCTCCCTTCCTTGGGGCAGGTGGAGGCCACTGGTCCGGTTTGTCGCTCTAGAGTCTGTGGGGGCAGGTTCAGGTCTGGGCCTTTCAGAATGCTCTCTGCCCCTCGGTGCTTTGGCTCTCGAAAGTTCCAGTCTGGCCTTCTCCAGAGGGCTGGAGGTCCTGGCGGGGTTTACTCCTTCCTCCCTTGTTGTCTTGTCTATGGGAGAGGGGGCTTTGTCCAGTCCTTCTGCGTTCCGGATGGTGGAACGACCTCTCTCTGCTACCAGAGTAGCTTCCCCTGCTCGCCAGTCTCCATCCCAGCCTCAGATTTTGAGTGGATCCTCTCATCCTGTTCCTGTCGAGGTCCCCACCTCTTCAGAGTCTTCCCCAGAGCCACCCTTGGAGGAAGTACCTTGGAAGAGGACATGTAAGAGGAGACATCTCAACTTCCCGAGGGAATCGCTCACAGAGGACACAGGTATCGATGAAGGGGATGGGTCCCCAAGATCGTCACCCAATGATGTCTCCTTTGGAGACATCTTGGAGATCCTTAAGGCCAAGGGAGGTTGGTCTGCAGCCCCCGTCCTCAGAGAAAGCCGTGTTTCTGGAGGCTTTTGGTATGGGTCCATCTACCTCTTGGGTGCCCCCACCCCACGCTGACCCCTTGATTAATCTCACTGCCAGCAGGGCATGGAAGGAACCCAACACAGTGGAGTCAGGGCCAAAGAGAGTGGATAAGTTTTTGAGTCCCCTCTTATGACAAAACCTTTTGGTCCAAGGCATTTCCAGTTGATGCGATTGTGGGAACTGCCTCCACCAAAAAAGAGCTGGTGGAACAAGAGTTCATCTGTCCATCCTCCCAGTCGAGAGCATTTGACAAATTCGGAAAGCGGGTGTTCACATCGGCTTCGTTCAGTCTGCGAGTCTTAAACTATCTGACACATTTTACCCATCTTCAGAGAGATTTGATCAAGGAACTTGCCACTTACCTCTCGTTGTTCATGCCAGCGAAGAACTTTAAGACTATTTCTCTCATGTCTATAGCTAATTCTTCCATGAGGTTGATATCCAATGCTGCAGAGGTACCTCACAGGCGGCGGGCACAGGCATCGCCATCAGGCATCATGCGTGGCTTCACTTATGTAGGTTTGCGGAGGCCTTTAAGGCGTAATTCACCAATGCTCCCTCCGATGGTTCAACCCTCTTTGGACCAACCATAAAGGAAACCACCGTCGGCTGCAGGGATCAAGTTCTCGCCTCCCCAAAGGCCCTTTTCCAAGACCCAATGGAGGAGTAAGAAGATTTGGTTCTGTAAGTCACAGTCTTCCCTTCAGGAAGCTCAAGAGGACTCCTCTTCCAGGGGACGGGGGAGAGGGTTCAATGGTCGACACTGCCTAGGGGCAGAGGAGGCCCGCAAAACCAGGACTCCAGGGAACCCTTCTTTGAGAAGTCCTTTCAGCGCTTTTGAAGCGCTGCCTGGCTGCTCCAACCTGGAGGCAGTCAGGGCCATTTATCTTTGTACCCTTTGGCCTGGGCAAAGATCACAACCAATCAATGTGTGCTAAGACTTATATCCAGGGACTACTACATTCCCTGTTCCGATCCCCCTGCCAAGAAGTACAACTCTCCCCGATGTGCTACCCGGTCAGAGAGAGTTAGCCTGTCTAAAGGTGGCAAACCTCATTCTAAAAAGAGCCATCCAGAAGGTCCCCACAGGACACAGAGGATCCGGTACTTGCTTCCGCTTTCTTTTTAGTGCCCAAGAAAATAGGGGACCTGTGTCCTATTCTGGACCTCAGTCAATTAAATCTCTCAGTCAAGAAGTCGAAGTTTTGGATGGTCACTGTATAGTCCATTGTGCCCCTTCTGCACAAGAACAACTGGATGTGCTCTGTGGATCTCCAGGACGTGTACTGTCATATCAAAATAGACAGGCGGTCCAGGAGATTTCTCCTCATTCGCATAGGAGCCGATCACTTTAATTTCAGAGCCCTGCCCTTTGGACTCACCACAGCCCCCTGGGTGTTCACCAAGTGTATGTCAGTGGTAGCAGATCATCTCAGGCTGCAGGGATTCCAGGTGATTCCCTACCTTGATGATTGGCTCCTCACAGCTCCTGCACAGCATCAACTGGTAAAGACCACACCGTTTTTTCTTCATCTTTTCGATCAACTCGGAATCACACTGAATCTTTCCAAGTTTTCTCTGACCATGTTTCAACATCTGGAATTCATTGGCACTCAGTTGGACACCGTCTCAGAGATTGCAGCTCTTCCCCCTCCAATGTGTGCTTCTTATCTGGTCTCACATGCAGTCTCTTCTAGAGCAAACTTGTCCTCCTGTATCTCTCATTCTGAGAACCTTAGGGTCCATGGCAGCAGCCATTTATTTGGTTCATCTGGCCAGGTACTACATAAGAGGTTCTGTCAGTGGTCTGCTCTTTCTCATCCTCTATCAGTTCCTATATGGCTCACCCCAATTTGCTGACGACATCTGTCGTGGTAGAAAAAACTCTCCAAACCTCCTAGTGGGCAGGTCGTTTTCTCCACCTGCTCCCGTGGCCACGGTGACCACGGATGCTTCCCTTCTAGGATGGGGAGGGGGTACTTCCTGGGGAAGACTGTCCAAGGGATGTGGCCCCAATCAGAGACCAAACTGCACATCAGTGTTCTGGAGATGAGAGCAGTCCTCCTTACCGTTGCAAGCCTTTCAGAATTGCTTCCCTTTGGAACAATAGCAGTGCACGCAGACAACATGGCTGTTGTGTGGTACATAAACAAGGGGGTACACATTTTTATCTGCTTTGTCATGAGGCCAAGAGGGTCTGGGAGTGGGCGATGTCCTCGGGGTGCTTTCTCCTTGCAATGCAAATTCCCACAACATCCAATGTGCTGGCAGACGAGCTGAGCAAGGCTATTCTGACCCCACACGAGTGGTCCCTGAACCCGCTAGTGGCGAAGCAGATCTTCTGTCGGTGGGGCCAACCAAGCTGCTATCTGTTTGCTTCCCCTCTCAACCACAAATGCAACAGCTGTTTCGCCTTGATCTCCCCAGAGGGGGAGTTCCCCAGGGACACACTGACTCTCGACTGACCTCTGGGTCTTCTTTATGCCTTCTCTCCATTACCGCTCATTCCGAGAGTTCTTCAAAAAGCAAGATGCCTCAGGACACAGTTAATCCTCATTGTCCCCTTCTGGCCTCAGCAGGTGTGGTTTCCTCTTCTACAGTCTTATCTGAAGCATCAACTTGGATGTTCAATCCTGTTCCAGATCTGATTTCTCATCTGTCACTCCTTCCACTTCCAAATCTGCAGACTGTCCGTCTGACAGTTTGGTTTGTCCAGTTCCATTAATTCTTGCTAAGTCCAGGCTTGCATCCTCTGTGAAGGACATTATTCTTACTTCTCAGAAATCTTCCACCAGGAGAGATTACAAAAGTAAGTGGAAGAGATTCTTTGTCTAGGCTAAAGGTCAGAATCTGGATCAATTTTCAGCCACTATTTCAGACATCCTTCTTTTCCTGGCTTCCCTCTTGCAAGAAGGCAGTCTCTCTTCGATTAAAGTCCAAATTGCAGCCGGTCCTAATTTTCACCTTAATGAAGAACCTACTTTTCTTCTTGCCTCTGTAAGGCTTTTTTGTAAGGTTATTTCTATTGTGTCCCCCAGTCAAGGATCCTTCTCCACTGTGGGGTCTTGCTATGGTGCTGCAATCTCTAACTTGGGCTCCGTTTGAGCCTGCCGCATCCTGTAACCTCATATTTCTTTCTTGGAAGACTGCCCTTTTGGTGGCAATAACTTCAGTGAAAAGAGTATCAGAGTTGCAGGCTCTTACCATCACACCTCCTTATTTGATATTCCACAAATATAGAGTGGCCCTGAGACCCATTTCTTCCTTTTATGCCAAAAGTGCCCACTGAAGCGAACCTCAGTCAATCTATCCAACTTCCTGTGTTCTTTCCCAATTATACTGACAAGGGGGGAATACATTTTGCATACCTTAGATGTTCATCAGCAGCTTTGTTTTTATTTGCACAGAATTAAGTGTTTTCGTCTTTCAGACCAATTGTTTGTGGTATTCTCAGTTAACAGGAAGACCCAAGCTGATTCAAATGTTACCATTTCCCAATGGCTTTCCTAGTGTATTTCTGACATCTACTGCTCTTGTGGTACTCCTTTGCCTGGACCAGTTTGGGCCCATTCTGCCAGGTCAGTGGCTACTTCAGCTGCCTTCTCAGCTTGTCAGTCCTTGGATGACATTTGTGCAGCAGCAACTTGGGCATCCCCTCATACCTTTATTTCGCATTACAAGATTGACCTAGTTTCTAGGGGAAGGTCTTCCTTTGGCTCCACTGTTCTTTGGCATGTCCTTCCATGAGGCCACCCGAGAATTTTGGGTAGCTAGGGACTGACCCTTACGTGATGAATGGTGACTAGGATAACATCAGATTAATAGATGTCCCTCTAGTCTCATGTTGCAGTATTCTTAATATGGGATCTTCCGCCTCAGGTGACCCGAACGTTGGCTCCTATGTAAAAACTCAAGCCTGGTTGCTGCTAGTGTGTGGGACGTCACACACAGGGCCATAAACCAAGGGCCTTAAATGTGATGTCTGCATGCACAGACCTCAGAACTTTTCTGCCGCAGTTGAATGTCAGATCAGTTCACTTTGCTCCACTTCTTCAGGACATCTAAAGTTAAGTGCCCTGTTGGGCAAATCTTATTATTGTCTTTGCTTGAGCTGAGGTTGTTGCCTGTTTCCTTACCTGATGTCTGCTAGGAAGGGGAAATGTAGATGCGGACCTGAAATTCCGCACAAACACTCCCATGAACTTTGCTCGTTCTGTTTAGGCTGGGAGCACGACTATACTTCCTGTACCATCTGCTAGTCATTTGTTCCCAGAACTCACAAAAGCCATCTGGCTGCCCTCAGTTTATACCTAGAGAACCAGAGGTTAAAAAAGCTAGCTTTACGAATGTATCCGGAGTCAGCTGCCAAGGCAGAACCAGCAGAACCACCAAAACAGACCTAGGAGGCCTTACATTTTTGGCTCCTCTAAGATACTGCTTTAGTAAAGGATGAGAAAAGATTGGTGGCTCTGTATTGTAATGAGCCGAAATGGCAGAGGCATGGATTTTGATTGATGAGAAAGATAGGCCTTTGTCAAGCATCTCAGTTAAGTATTGTAATGTCTGAGGAATATGCGGTTCTGCTGCATCAGTTCCTTGTGCTTGATTCCAAACACAGAATCGCTTCCATTTGTCAGCATAAGATTTTCTAGTACTAGGCCTTCTGGCTTCCAAAATGACATCCATCACAGCTTTGCTGAGAGGTGTCGTCTGTATGATTACAGGATTAGCCATGCTGCCAGGTTCAGAGTCTATAGTTGATTGTGCAGGATCTGATTGTTTTGCTGAGACAGTAGTTGTGGTTTTTGAGGCAAGGTCCAAGCTGGGTATTGAGACAAGTTCCTAAGGATTGGGTACCAGTATTGGCGGGGCCAGTCCGGGGCAATTAATATCATCTTTGGCTTCTCTTGTCTGACTTTTAGAAGGACCTTGGGTAGAAGAGGCAGAGGCGGAAAGGCGGAAACTGATAGGTTTTCCCAACTGAAAGATAGGGCGTCCTGTTTCCATGCTTGTCTGTGATAAGTCCTTGTGCAGAATCTTTTCAGTTGATATCTCTGCTATCATGCTGAAGACTTGTGGATTTGGTTTCCACTTGTGAGGATCCATAAGGTTTCTACTTAAATCATCTGCCAGAGTGTTTTGTTTTCCTGGCAGGAATTGAGCTTGAAGATTTATTTGGTAGGTCAAAGCTGTGTCCCACAGTGTCATGGCTAATCTGCAAGGAGGGTATGAGTGTGTGCCCACTTGCTTGTTTATATACCACATGACTGGGGTGTTGTCCGTCTTTATCAGTAGTTGTCCTGGATGAAGTAAGCCCTTGAAGGCTGTTAGGGCATTTTGAACAGCTAGCATCTCTTTCTGGTTGATATGTAGATGCATTTGATTTGGTGCCCATATGCCCTGAATGCATCTTCTTGCCATGTGCCCCCCCCCCCCAAGGCATAATCTGATGCATCTGTTGTTAAGGTTTGGCTGGTAGGGGGTAGAGTGAAGGGCCGTCTCATGTTTTGGTGACAGGCCTTTGCCCACCATAGAAACTCCTGTTGCAGGCAGGGGATGAGAGGAATCTTTGTTTCCAGACTGTGTGAATGTTGACTCCATAAACTTTTTAGGTACCATTGAAGTTTCCTCATATGCAGTCTTGCATATGGAATTAGTAGGATGCAGGATGCCATGAAGCCCAGAGCCTGCAGAATTTGTCTTGCAGAAGACTGGGTTTTTGTTGCCATCAGTTTGAAGCAAGTAGTCAGTTGCCTTTGTTTGCCTGGCGTGAGGTAAGCCATCTGGGCAGTTGTATTCAAGCTTGCACTCAGGAATGTTATCTTTTGAGAGGGTACCAGTTGTGATTTCTTTTCATTTATTATGTACCCTAGGCATGTTAGAAGCCTTTTCACAAACACCAGATGTCGTAGAAGAGTGTCCTTGTTCTCTGCTTGAATGAGACAGTCGTCCAAGTAAGGATATATTTGAATACTTCTTTGTCTGCAAAATGCAATTACTGGTGACAGGCACTTTGTAAAGACCCTGGGTGCAGTAGATAAGCCAAAGGGCAGTGCAGAGAATTGGTAATGCATTAAGCCAGCCTTGAATCTGAGGTATCTTTTGCACGACTGTCTTATTGGGACATGCAGGTATGCCTCTTTTAGGTCTAAAGTCACCAGCCAAGCATTCTTGCCCAGCATGAGCAGAAGCTGTTGCAAAGTGAGCATTTTGAATTTTGGAATGTCCAGGTATGTGTTCAAAATAGTTAAATCCAGTATTGGCCGCCAGGCCTTGTCTTTTCTGGGTACCAAGAACAGTCTTGAGTAAAAACCTTGTCCTTTTTCCTGTTCTGGTACCGTCTGAATAGCCCCCATATCCATGAGGGACGTAACCTGTTTCTGTGCCTCTGCCCGTTGTTTTTTTGGCAGATCTGGCCAACCATTTGCCATTGGCAGACTGTGGAAATGGAATCTGTATCCCTGTGATACGATGTTTAGTACCCACTTGTCCTGGGTTATTAACTGCCAATTTTGACCAAACTTTCCCCTATGGGTGCTGCCAAAATATAACTGCTTGGTGTAGGCAGAGGGAAGTCATTGGGATTGCTTTCTGTAGGTTTGCGCTTTATCTCCTTCAGATTTGGAGGTGGATGCGCCCCATTGCTTTGACCTGTATGAGTCTTGAGCCTGATACCTGGAACCCTTAGGGCGTCTGGATTTGCCCCTTTGAGCTCTGTCCGAAACAGAAAAGGACCAATTTTTTGTAGGCCAGTGTCTACTGAATATAGGTGGCTGCACTTGTAAGAAATCTTTAACAGTTTGCAGAGACTTAGCTTTGTCTTCCATTTTCTTTGAAACCTCTTCTGCCTTAATACCAAACAGGGATTCATGCTGTAAAGGCGTATCTAGCAATTTAGCTTTAACATGATCAGGCAAATTTTGTTCTTTTAAGCAGGCATGCCTCCTAATCACAGATCCAGTAACCATATTGCAAAGTATGCTTTCCAACTTGTTCAGCTGCATGCAATAATTCCTGCAATTCCTTATTTTCTGCACATTCTGAAATCAACATAATTTTCTGTTTCAGCAATCCCATAACATGTTGTTGGTACTTAAGCATATGAAATTGACAGTTTAAGGCCCTGATTGCCAAGTTTGCAGATGTATAAACCTTTTTTCCCCCATCTGTCCAGTGCCCTTGAATCTCTGTCGGAGGGGGTAGGGTTTTTTGCTGTTGAGGCTTTAATTCCCTTTGGACCCTATGAAATAGTTTCAGGATCAGCAGCAGGGTTTCTGAATAAAAATTTATGAGAGTCAGGGCCCCTGTAATACCTGTCAGGCTTACTGGGCGCCGGAGGTAAGGAGTCAGGGGTCAGGCTTGACTTCGAAAACACATCATCCACAATGTCTAAAACAGTGGGAATGGCTAAAGGCTTGTGCTGAGGGAGAAGAAGGAAATCCCTGAGCCTCTTTGATTCTGAGAAGTCTTGACTCTCCCAGTGAAAATGCTCCCTCAAAGTATGCAAGATTTCTCCAAATGAATAATCCTCAGGTGGAGATGCAGATGGAATAGACTCCTCAGCATCAGAATCCTCATAGGGAGGTAAAGATAATTCCTGATCAGAAGAGGAATCAAAAGAAATAGAAACCTGATCTGAAGATTCATAGTCAGTGTCTTGCCTAGGCCTCTTATCTAGAGGGGGGTGGGTACCCCTGATCAAGGTAATAAGGTCTTCAGCCATTTTGATCATCTGTTTTTTAGGTATAGAGGCCTGTGCACTTTGCTCAGGCATCAGTTTTCTAGTTTTAGAAGGTGTCTTTGCCTTTAGTTTTGCAGCTTTCTTCGGTTTGATATAAAAATGTTGAGGTCTATATATACACCCTCAGAAGCCGGTGCCTGCTCAGCGGCTCCGGACCCATCTGAGGGAGATACATCCGTCAGTCCAATACCTTGAGTATCTTGCGGCATGCCGGACTCCACATGGGTGTCGGTAGAGGCCTGCAACTCAAAGGTAGCGGGTATCAGGGGCTGCTAAAGCGCCTCACTCAGTACCGGCGAACTGGCGACTGGCTTAGGAGAAGCTTCGTCGTCGGTTTTGGATCTCGGCTGCCTTTCTCTGTCTTTTTCTTTGCCTTTTTTATGTACTCCGGTAGTCGAATTGCTATCCGACGACATTTCTGGGTAGTTAAATCTGTTTCCAAAATACTTAGATGCAAAAGTATACCGACGCTTAACAGTGCGTTGGTTAAATCTAGCACAAAACCGACAGCAAGGCACGTTGTGATCAGGGCCTAGGCAAGGAATACAGTATACATGGAAATCCTTATGAGGTATTTGCTTCCCTCAAGTAATACAATTATTAAGTTTTTCTGACATCGGTAAAAAGTAAGAAAAAAGTTTCCCCAACGGGATACTTAGCTTTGGTGAAGACTTCGGTACTGAAACTCAAACTCGAATATTTCAGTAGTCGGCCGACCGGCACTTGCGAAATGCTTCTGCTTCGGGCACCGCACGGCAAGAAAGACTAAAGAAAATGGTGTCTGCTGCACGTTTTATACACCTGACGTCATGGAAGAGAAGACAGCAACCGACGCAGGACCCAAGACTTTGGAATTCAGGTCAACTGAGGACAATTTGCCAGCAGATTACCCTAATGTAATGACTGCAACAGTGAAACACGAAGAACATCATAAGACCAAAGTTTCTAGGCCTACCATTTCTGCCCTTCTGTTGTCGGACGCCTTGCCAAGCACTGATGTAGGAGTAGAGGGACGTTTGCTAGAACTGGCAACTTCAGTGACTGCCCTTGAGGAAGCTGCTTCCGAAGTACCGGTAGGCACATCCACGGAGGTTATTTCAATGTCAGCTATTGCCGAGGTCAAGGGGGAACCAGGATCCACCGGATGACCATCCGCAATCCAGGATTCTGAATCCTCACCCATAGGCCAGATCCCTGAAATTAGGCCCTCAGCTTCTACCATATCAACTTCTTTATAAAAGGAACAAAATACTAAGCATTTGTCTGCTCCTTCTGAGGAACAACCAGACTGGCAGTCCTTTTCACAGTCCTTGCTGCAGGCCTTCATGGCTCTTAGGCCTTCAGCCTTCACAGCATCCACATTGCCTGTGCTAAGCCCCAGGCCTGCCTCAGCTGCCTTTATCCCTCCTGCCCTCTTCCAGGAGGAAGAAGCATCTTCCTTCTCCTCAAATGAGTCAGATGTTTTTCGCGTTTCACTGTTGCAGTCATTACATTTGGGTAATCTGCTGGCAGGTTGCCCTCAGTCGGCCTGATTAACAAAGTCTTGGATCCTACATCAGTTGCTGTCCCATCTTCCATGACGTCAGGTCGTTAGGGGTATAAAACATGCAGCCAACGCCATTACATCAATCTTTCTTGTCGTGTGGTGCCCGAAGCAGAAGCAGTTCACAAGTGCCGGTCGGCTGACTCCTGAAATTTTCCTTTTCGAGTTTCAGAACCGAAGTCTTCAACTTAAGTACCCCGTTGGGGAAATTTTTTCTTGCTTCTTACCGATGTCAGTAAAAGTTAATAATCGCATTACTTGTGGGGAAGCAAATACCTCATAAAGATTTTCATTTGTACTGTATTCCTTGCCTAGGCCCTGACCACGACGTACCTTGCTGTCGGTTTTGTGCTTTATTTAATCAGCGCACTATCCGTCATCGGTGCATTTTTGCCTCTAAATATTTTTGTTCTCGGTTCTCAGAAATGACGTCGGTTAGCCATCCGACTACCGAAATTCCGAAAAAATGCAAAGAAAAAGACAGAGACAGGTCGTCGAAGTCCAAAATTGCCACTGACGCTTCTCCTAAGCCAGTCACTAGTTCGCCGGTACTCAGTGAGGCGCTTTCGCAGCCCCTGATACCCGCTACTTCTGATTCACAGGCCTCTACTGAGACCCATTCGGAGTCCGGTATGCCGCGAGATACTTCAACTATAGAACCCGCGGATGTCTTTACCTTGGATGTGTCCGGAGCCACTGTGCAGGCACCGGCTCCTGAGGGTGTATTCAGGCCTATGGACTTGCATATTAAACCGACGCCTCCTTCACTTAGGCCTAAATCTCAAACCATGCCTTACAAAACGACACCCAGGCCACATGCTGAGGCCTCTATGCCTAAAAACAAATAGTAAGAATGGCTGTAGATCTAATTACTCTAATCAGGGGTAGCAACCTCCCCCCCCCACCTTGTAAGTGGCCTAGGACTGAAGTTGTTTCTGAATCTTCTGACCAGGATTCTGTTTTTTCTGATTCTTCTGATGATCTGGATTTGCCCTTATCTGCTTATGAGGATTCTGATGCAGAGGAATCTATTCCCTCTGCTTCCCCTCCAGAAGATTTTTCTTTTGGTGAAAACTTACATACGCTAATGGAGCATTTCCATTGGGAATGCCAGGATTTTTCTGATTCAAAAAAGAGACTCAGGGATTTCTTGCTCCTGTCTCAGCATAGGCCTTTAGCTATTCCTCCTGTACTAGACATTGTTGATGATGCTTTTTCGGAATCTAGTTTGGCCCCTGATTCCTTGCCTCCTGCTCCCAGAAAACCTGACAGATACTACAGAGTCCCTGAGTCACACATGTTCCTTTTTAAAAATCCTATTGCGTATCCAGAGACTGTTTCTCAGGGGCCCAAGGGCATTGAGACGTCTACTGCTAAAAATCCTACCCCTTCTGATAGAGGCGCTGGATAGATGGGGTAAGAAGGTTTACACTTCTGCAACCTTGGCCATTAGGGCTTTAATCTGCCAGTTTCATATTTTCAAGTATCAGCAACATGTTGTTGGATTGCTTAAACAGAAAATGATGTTGATTCCTGATTGTGTGCAAAATAAAGAATTACAGGATTTAATGCATTCTGCTGAACATGGTTTTGATTCATTAGAGGCCTCTTGCAGGGCTGCTGTTACTGGGTCTGTGCTTAGAAGGCATGCTTGGCATTAGGAACAATCTTTACTTGATCATGTTAAAGCTAAATTGTTGGATGCTCCCTTAAATCAGGACTGCCTGTTTGGCAACAAGGCTGAGGAAGTTCTTAAAAAGATGGAAGATAAAGTTAAATCTATGCAAACTGTTAAAGATTTCTTACAAGTTCAGCCTCCTAGATTTAGTAGGCACTGGCCCTCTAAAAATTGGTCCTTTCCAGCCCCTTCCAGGTCTTCTCAAGCCAAACCCAGACACAGCAGAAACCCCAAGTTTCAGTCCCAGGGGACACACAGGACTAAGCAGTGGGGGGGGCTCCACTTCCAAATCTGGGAGTAATAAGACTCCCCCCATGGTAAACTGTCTCAATGACTTCCTTTTAAAATTTCAACACTTATCAACTGACTGCCCCTTTGGGGGGAAGGATTGCTCTTCATGCAAAGAACTGGGAGCTCATTATCCAGGACAAATGGGTTTTAAATATAGTGTCCCAGGGATACAGATTTCACTTCCACATGTTGCCAACACCAAACGGGTGGCCGGACCACCCCCAAATCAGTGGGCAGAGGCCCCAATACAGGTACTTTCTCTTAAGCATGGGGGCTATTCAGTTGGTACCAGAAGAGGAAAAGGGACAAGGTTTCTACTCAAGACTTTTCCTGGTACCCAGAAAAGACAATTCATGGCGTCCTATCCTGGACCTGTCTACTGTAAACACCTTTTTGGAGATTCCTAAATTCAAGATGCTGACTCTTCACCAATTGCTTCCTATGCTAGGCAAAGACACCTGGTTGGCAACACTAGATTTAAAAGAAGCATACCTGCACATCCCAATCAGGGAATCTTGCAGAAGATACCTTTGCTTCAAAGCAGGCAACACACACTATCAGATGTTCATCGTGTTATACTGCTGCAGTCATCACACTTGAGTTATCCTGCCGTCAGGCGGTCCCGCAGTTGGCCGAATCCCAAAGTCTTGGTCCGGTGTCGGTTGTTGTCGCTTCTTCCCTGACATCAGTGCGACAGGGGTATAAAAGAGGCAGCCGACGCCATTTTCATCAGTCTTTCTTGCCGCGTGGTGCCCGAAGCAGAAGCAGTTTGCAAGTGCCGGTCGGCTAGCTCCTGAGATTTTCGAATCGAATTTCAGCCCGAAGTCTTCTCTAAAGCCAAGCACCCTGTTGGGGAAACTTTTCTTGCCTCAGACCAATGTCAGACAAAGTTAATAATTGCATTTCTTGTGGGAAGCAAATACCTCATAAGGATTTTCATTCTTATTGTATTCCTTGCCTAGGCCCAGACCACGACGTCTCTGGTTGTCGGTTCTGTGCTAGGTTCAACAAACATACAATCAAGCGTTGGGCAGAATTCGCCCATTATTTTGGCAGACAATTTAACTATAGTATGTCGTCGGAGCAACCGACATCAGCAATGACTAAAAAAACGCAAAGATAAGGACAGGCAACCAAGACCAGATACTGAGGCCTCAGCAAGGCCTGCCGCTGGTTCTCCGGTTTTCAGCGAGGTGCCTACGCAGCCCCTGACTACTGCTGATTTAGAAATTCTGACGGCCTCCCAGACCAAATCAGCTGGGCCTCAGGAGCCAGTTCCATCTCACCCCTCGGACGCCAACCCTGACGGTGATCCAGAGATTTTGGACAGGCCTTCGGTTTCTGAAGGTGTCTTCAAACCGACAGCTATTTCTATTAAGTCTTATGCCAAACTTGAAGCCCCCTTAAAAGTTAGGAAACCGGGTCCACAGACTCACTCACAGGCCCCTATGCCTAAAAAACAGATGTTCAAGATGGCTGAGGATTTAATTACCATTATCAGGGGTTCCTGACAAAAGGCCTAGACTGGAGGAAGATTATCCTTCCTCTGACCAAGCATCCATTTTCTCAGCTAACTCTGAGGACCAGGATTATTCCTTCCCTCCTTATGAAGACTCAGATGCTGAAGAGTCCATTCCCTCTGTCCCCCCCCCCCCCCCCGAAGACTACTCTTTTGGGGAAACTTTACACACCATGAGGGAACACTTCCACTGGGAAGGCCAAGATTACTCTGACTCTAAGAAAAGACTCCGTGAGTTTCTTCTTCTTCCACAGCATAGACCCCTTGCAATTCCTCCAGTTTTAGACATTTTGGATGATGTCTACACCGAATCTAGTCTAAACCCAGACTCCTTACCTCCTGCACCAGCTAAACCAGACAGATACTACAGAGTTCCTGATTCTCATAAGTTTCTATATAATAGCCCTGTTGTAGACCCCAAAACCTTTTCCCAGGGTCCCAAAGGGGTTAAGGCCTCTACTGCTAAGAATCCGCTACCTTCTGAAAGAGATTCCAGAGCATTAGAAAGATGGGAGAAGAAAGTGTATACGTCTGCCACTTTAGCCATGAGGGCCTTAAACCGCCAATTCCACATGCTAAAATACCAGCAGTATTTGATTACACAGTTAAAGCAGAAAATGATCCCTCAGACAGATCAACCTGATTTCAAAGAGATGCAGGATTTGCTGCATGCAGCATAACAGGTGGGAAAGCATAACTTACAGTGTGGTTTTGATTAATTGGATGCCTCATGTAGAGCAGCTGTCACAGGATCTGTAATTCGTAGACATGCTTGGCTAAAAGAGCAAGCCTTACCAGAACATGTCAAAACAAAGTTATTGGATGCTCCATTGCAGAAAGATGTGTTATTTGGTGTCAAAGCAGAGGAAGTCTTAAAGAAAATGGAAGAAAAGGCAAAATCTATGCAGACAGTCAAATATTTTTTACAGGTACAACCTCCTTGTTTCAGCAGAAACTGGCCATCAAAAAACTGGTCCTTTCCTGCATCAGACAGACCCCAAAGGGGCAGATACAGACGCCCAAGGGGCAGAGGCCAGCCACAAGGTTCTTTCAGGCCTAGACAATGGCATACAACAACTCAAAGAGGTGGAGACGAAAGATCTCAACCCTTCAGGAAGCAAACACAATGACTTCCCTCTTAGCTTGCCAAGCAAAATTGCCCTGGCAGCACCTTTGGGAGAAAGACTGGCTCTATTTCCACAAAATTGGCGCATCATAACAAAGGACAAATGGGTTCTGGATATTATTACCCGAGGCTACAGATTTCATTTTCACACTTTACCACGGATGAGAGGCATGCCAAATCTGCCTCCAAACCAATGGGCAGAGGCACAAATGCAAATTTCAGCTCTCATGGATATGAAAGCAATTCAAAAGGTACCTACAAAGGAGCAAGGTCAAGGTTTTTACTCAAGACTATTTCTAGTACCAAGACAGGACAAAACCTGGAGACCCATTTTAGACCTCTCAATTCTAAACACATACCTGGAGGTACCCAAATTTAAAATGCTCACACTACAGCAGCTTCTTCCCATGCTGGGCAAGGAGTCTTGGCTGGTAATGTTGGACCTCAAAGAGGCATACCTGCATGTCCCTATCAGACAAGATTGCAGAAGATACCTCAGATTTTTGGCAGGTACGACGCATTATCAATTCTCTGCAGTGCCCTTTGGCTTATCTACTGTGCCCAGAGTATTTACGAAATACCTGGCATCAGTAATTGCATACTGCAGACAACGAGAAATACAAATTTATCCATATCTGGACGACTGCCTGATCCAAGCGGACAGCAAGGACATTCTATTACAGCATCTGGCATTTGTAACAAAGCTGCTAAGTTGCCTTGGGTAGACAGTAAACAAAAAGAAGTCAAAGCTAATACCCTCACAAGAGATAATATTCCTGGGTGCCAGCTTAAATGCAACGGCTCAGATGGCTTACCTCACGCCAGACAAACAAAAACAACTGACTCAATACTTCAAAAAGATGGCAACTTTTACCCAGCTCACTGCAAGGAAAATCCTGCAGGCATTGGGGTTCATGGCATCCTGCATTCAACTAGTTCCATATGCAAAGCTGCATATGAGAAAATTACAATGGTACCTGAAAAGTGTATGGGCTCAACACAGGCACAGCCTCGAAACAAGTATACCTCTCATTTCTTGCCTTCAAAAAGAGTTCCTATGGTGGGCTCAAGCATGTAAAATAAACAAGGGTCTTCCTTTTGTCTTACCTCCAGCAAACCAAACTATGACAACAGATTCTTCAGACTATGCCTGGGGAGCACACATGGCAGGACAGTGCATACAGGGCAAATGGTCTGCAAAACAAATGCATCTACACATCAACCAAAAGGAGATGCCAGCTGTGCAAAATGCACTGACAGCCTTCAAGAACCTCTTGCATCCTGGACAACTACTAATAAGGACAGACAACACCACAGTTATATAGCACATAAACAAACAGGGAGGAACACACTCCTACCCTTTAGGTTAGGTTATGTGTTCTGAGTTGTATTACATGTATTATATATATCTGTATGTAATAGATTTTTTCCTCATCTTGATATATATTCCCATGGGAGCACAATTCCATCAACAGTTTTATAATTGGTCTTATAGTAACTTTGTTTACTTAGAAGCGACTGGAACATGGTAAACATACTACTGTCTCTTCTGTATAAGATCTATTCCAGGTTTGTTTATCCTGGAATTCATAGACCAGGGCATATAATTGAGTCTAGTATTTCACCCGGGTTTAGCTATAAGTAACATTTAGTGTCTTTGACAAACATGACTGATAATATATGGGCTCAAGAATCCCTCAATGGTATTTAATGAACAGATATGTATTAGTTTTTTTGTGTTTTGTGTTTTGTGTCTTTTGTTTGATTTTTTAATGAACATTTATTGATTAGTACTTAACATTTTTAGAGTGATTGTAGCATAGTGATAGCACACTTAGGATGTTTATTGAGTAAATGCATCTATACTTTTGTATATATAATTTTATTCTTTATTAGTAGTTCATATGTTAGGTCATAATATTTTATCTCCTATTTTAGAATAATATACATTCCTAGTTTTGAAAAATATATGTATTTTTTACATTTTAATATTTATATATATATATAGTATCTTCTTGTGCCTTTATAAGGCTTGTTCATAAAGTCATGTGTCATCTATGAAATGAAATTTAGGTAAATCTAGAAGGTGGACTATAAGTTAGCCCACTTTTTGAATAAGATCTAGTTACATTAGTATTTTTGAATTATATAATAGTGTTCATTTCATCTTATATATTTTATTTTATTTTATTTTTATTCATTGTTTAGATTACACATGGTATACATTAACATACTTATACATTTGAGGGTTTGGATCATGTACAATATTCATCTGCAAGTATTGCATATAATATCATTGATATGAGATTTTTATTTGATTCATTATATTAGTACTATTGTTGTTCTGATATATATTGATCAGCGATTGGCATCGCACGGATTAATTGCTTGACCTGACCTTAAATAGATTATTGTTCAGTTTTTGGACTTGATTTTTATTTTCGTTTTTATATATTTTCTATTCATTATTTTGGTTGGTGTTCTTGTCTGGCATGTGTTGTCAGATACATTGAAGCTCAATGATAGATTAACTGGGAGGTGTACAAACAATATAGTCCATAGTGTTTACTATACATTTACGTGCTTACGTCTAGTATGTATAGACGCACTTCCTCTCGAAGACAGTTTTGGCTGTTTGCCGTCACAGTATCTTTTGGATCATTTCTTTTAGGGCTAATTACTCATGTATCGATGGCGTTTTTTAGTCTGATATGTAGTTCTGCATTTTTGATAATATGTTGTGGAATGCATTGGTTTCGTAGAGTGAAAGTGATCGCTATGGTAAGTGTAACTTTCATGTTTGTTTATGCTGAAGCTGCTGATTTAATGCGACTATACTTTCCTAGCTTGGAAAGCCTATGATGGATTGTTTTGTAGCACCTCTACATGAGGGTGATTGTGGTAGTTTTTTACTAGTTAGAATCGGCCAGACTATTTTGTTTTTTAGCTGTTGGGTCATGTTGGAAGATGAAAATATAATAGGTACATCAGAGTGAAGGGTTGGTATGCGATTGCTCAGATTGGCCAAATACAGGATGTTGACATATCTAAAGTACATATGAGGACGCCTTTTTGTTTTAACATAAAGTTTATGCTTTCTGCTTTCCCATTTGGGAGAACATTGCGGTTTACAAAGGTATGTTTGGAATAGTAATTTGTGTTATTCTAAACTCTGTATCTGATCAATATGTGAATGTTCGATGAAATGTATATTCACGCATATTTTTCAGTTTTTTACGCTGATGGCCTTAGAGATGTAATGCTTACAACTGTTGCTTAGCGACATGAATATTGATGTGATTTAGATGTTAATTGGCACATTAATTAGTGCCTTTTCCCGCCCTTGTTAATATAAAAGTTTGAATTAATGCAATGTTTTAATGGAATCTGATGAAGCGTGGTTTTAACCGCGTGAAAGCGCTTATTCTTGTTTGTCCACAATAAAAGATTGCTCGTTTCATGACATAGCAGCGTCTTTTTGTCAAGGAAGCAGTGATATGTTCTAGTGAAATATATGGACTTATTTTGGATGTTTTGCCTGGTGAATACCTTTATTGTAACTTTCTGAGTATCAAGAATTTACAGCTGAGTGTTCCTGGTGGTTGGTTCACAGCTACTTTTGACTACAATTCAAAAGGTACCTACAAAGGAGCAAGGTCAAGGTTTTTACTCAAGACTATTTCTAGTACCAAGACAGGACAAAACCTGGAGACCCATTTTAGACCTCTCAATTCTAAACACATACCTGGAGGTACCCAAATTTAAAATGCTCACACTACAGCAGCTTCTTCCCATGCTGGGCAAGGAGTCTTGGCTGGTAATGTTGGACCTCAAAGAGGCATACCTGCATGTCCCTATCAGACAAGATTGCAGAAGATACCTCAGATTTTTGGCAGGTACGACGCATTATCAATTCTCTGCAGTGCCCTTTGGCTTATCTACTGTGCCCAGAGTATTTACAAATACCTGGCATCAGTAATTGCATACTGCAGACAACGAGAAATACAAATTTATCCATATCTGGACGACTGCCTGATCCAAGCGGACAGCAAGGACATTCTATTACAGCATCTGGCATTTGTAACAAAGCTGCTAAGTTGCCTTGGGTAGACAGTAAACAAAAAGAAGTCAAAGCTAATACCCTCACAAGAGATAATATTCCTGGGTGCCAGCTTAAATGCAACGGCTCAGATGGCTTACCTCACGCCAGACAAACAAAAACAACTGACTCAATACTTCAAAAAGATGGCAACTTTTACCCAGCTCACTGCAAGGAAAATCCTGCAGGCATTGGGGTTCATGGCATCCTGCATTCAACTAGTTCCATATGCAAAGCTGCATATGAGAAAATTACAATGGTACCTGAAAAGTGTATGGGCTCAACACAGGCACAGCCTCGAAACAAGTATACCTCTCATTTCTTGCCTTCAAAAAGAGTTCCTATGGTGGGCTCAAGCATGTAAAATAAACAAGGGTCTTCCTTTTGTCTTACCTCCAGCAAACCAAACTATGACAACAGATTCTTCAGACTATGCCTGGGGAGCACACATGGCAGGACAGTGCATACAGGGCAAATGGTCTGCAAAACAAATGCATCTACACATCAACCAAAAGGAGATGCCAGCTGTGCAAAATGCACTGACAGCCTTCAAGAACCTCTTGCATCCCGGACAACTACTAATAACGACAGACAACACCACAGTTATGTAGCACATAAACAAACAGGGAGGAACACACTCCTACCCTTTATGCAGTTAGGCAATGACCTTGTGGAACACAGCATTGACTTACCAAGTACAACTGCAAGCACAATTCCTGCCAGGAAAGGAAAACATATTGGCAGACGAATTAAGCAGAAATATGGCAGATCCGCACGAGTGGAGACTACACCCAAAAGTATTTTCAATGATAACTCAAAGGTGGGGACGCCCAGACATAGATCTGTTTGCCTCCCCCAGCAATTGCCAACTACAGAAATTTTGCACAAGGACTTATTCCCTAGCCTGGAAAGTGGACGCCCTATCATTCAGTTGGACAGCATTGACAGTCTATGCCTTTCCACCACTACCTCTATTGACCAAGGTATTACTGAAAGTCAGATCAGAGAGACCACAAATGATCCTCATTGCTCCGGACTGGCCACGTCAGCACTGGTACCCATTACTAAGGAACTTGACTCACAGCCCTCCATGGATCTTACCTCAATTCCCACTTCTGTTGACTCAGCAAAACTCTCAAATCCTTCACAGTCAGCTCAGGACTTTAAATTTAGCTGCATGGAGAATACCTTGAATTATCAATCAACACTTTTCTCAAAGGACGTCCAAAATGCCATTTTGGAGGCCAGGAGGCTCAGCACCAGAAAAACTTACTCAGACAAATGGAAAAGATTTTGTGCATGGCACCAGGCTAAAGGCCAAAATCCTGGGATACCAAACATTCCTCAAATACTGCAATACTTAACTGAGATGCTACACAAAGGCCTTTCTTTCTCATCCATTAAGATCCATGCTTTGGCCATATCAGCTCAATATAATATGGATCCTCCCGTATTCTCACACCCTTTACTAAGGCAGTTTCTCAGAGGGGCTAAGAATATAAGACCCCCCAGAAAACCCCCAATGCCAGCTTGGGACCTCAACTTCGTTTTAGAAAAATTAACACTGCCTCCTTTCGAACCAGCCTTCTCAGCAGAACTACAATACTTGTCATGGAAAACAGCTCTGTTGCTGGCTATCACCTCAGCACACAGGGTCTCAGAACTACAGGCACTCATGGCAGTGGAACCTTTCATTATTTTCCATCAGGACAGAGTCTCTTTATGAATTAACCCTACCTTTATGCCAAAGGTAGTATCCAGTGTGGTTTTGAATCAGACCATTCATTTACCCACCTTTTATCCAAACCCCAAGAATGAAGGAGAAAAACTCCTTCACTCGTTGGACATTCACAGACAACTACGTTACTATTTGGATAAGACAAAGACCTTCAGAAAAACTGACTAACTCTTTGTATCCTATGCTGCAGGTTCACAAGGAAAGGCTATTTCAAAACAGACCATCTCCAAATGGATAGCACGTTGTATCCGCTTTTGCTACTCGCACCATGGGAAAGCAGTGCCTGTTAATATTAGGTCCCATTCTACCAGGGCTACAGCAACCTCAGCAGCCTTTCTCAGGGGGGGTTCCAACCTAGGACATTCTGGAGGCAGCTACTTGGAGTTCAGGGCACACCTTTACCAAGCACTACCACCTTCCATTATACTCAAAAACCAGAGCTGGTTTTGCCACTGCGGTTCTGCAGGGCATCCTAGCTTCGCCTAACCCAGTTTAGTACCAGCCACCCATCCATAGCTTTGGGATTCAACCCAAGTGTGATGACTGCAGCAGTATAACACAATAAACATAGTACAGTTTTGTACCTACCATAAATGTAGATGTTCGAGTGTATATACTGCTGCAGTCCAGGTTACCCTTCCACCATCCCCTCTACATACCAGGATGTTACTTATAACTCCATGTACATCAATCAATTGTATGCATGTCTATATGGTGTATTTGCTAACAGCTACTACTATTGTTTATCTACTAAGGTATTTTTGCATAGTTATTTGGATTGCCTTCCTAGTGGGGGCACCTGACATCTGGGGCAAGAAAAACTGAAAAAAAATGTCCTCGGCTGCCTCTTTTATACCCCTGTCGCACTGACGTCAGGGAAGAAGCGACGACAACTGACGCCGGACCAAGACTTTGGGATTCGGCCGACTGCGGGTCCGCCTGACGGCAGGATAACCTAAGTGTGATGACTGCAGCAGTATATACACTCGAACATCTACATTTATGGTAGGTACAAAACTGTACTTTCTCTGCAATGCCCTTTGGCTTATCTACTGCGCCCAGGGTATTCACAAAGTGCCTAGCTCCAGTTATTGCATTTTGCAGGCAAAGAAATATTCAAATATACCTATACCAGGACGATTGTCTAATTCAGGCAGAAAGCCAGGACATACTTTTGAATCATCTGGCCTTTGTACAAAGGGTTCTAACCTGTCTGGGATACACCATAAACGAAAAGAAATCTCACCTGGTACCCTGTCAACAAATTATATTCCTGGGAGCAAGCTTGAGTACAACTTCCCAGATGGCTTACCGCACGCCAGAGAAACAAATTCATTTGACAACCTACTTCAAATAAGTGGCCACAAAAACCCTGCTATCAGCAAGACAAATACTGCAAGCCTTGGGGTTCATGGCCTCCTGCATTCTTCTAATTCCATATGCAAGGCTGCATATGAGGAAACTATAGGGGTATCTAAAAAGCCTATGGTGTCAACATTCTCGAGATCTAGAAGCAATGATTCCTATCATACCTTGCCTACGCCTAGAGTTCCTTTGATGGGAAGAGGCCTGCCACTAAACCAAGGGACTACCTTTCACACTACCCACTCCCGCCCAAACCCTAACAGATGCATTAGACTATGCATGGGGGGCTCACCTGGCAGGGAAGTGCATTCAGGGCAAATGGAACCCAAGTCAAATGCACCTGAATATCAATCAAAAAGAAATGTTAGCTGTACAGAATGCTCTGACAGCCTTCAAGGACCACATTCTTCCACTACAACTATTGGTAAAGATGGACAACACCACTGTTATGTGCTACATAAACAAGCAGGGGGGGGTACACATTCTTACCCCCTCCGCAGACTAGCCATGGCGTTGTGGAGCACAGCCTTGAGCTATCAAGTGCACCTACAAGCTCAATTCCTGCCAGGAAAATTAAATACACTGGCAGACGGACTAAGCAGAAACATCATGGACCCACACTAGTGGAAACTGGAACCAAGGATTTTCAACATGTTGACAAGCAAATGGGGGAGCCCAGATCTAGACCTATTTTCCTCTCCCCAGAACTACCAAGTAGACAAATTTTGCACAAGGACTCCCCACAAATAAGCCTGCAATGTGAATGCTCTGTCCGTCAGCTGGAAAAACCTATCGGTCTACGCCTTCCTCCCCTCTGCCTCTGCTCTCCAAAGTACTACTAAAAATCAAACATGAGAAACCAAGGATGATTTGGCTTGCTCCAGACTGACCATGCCAACACTAGTATCCACTCCTGCGCAGTGTCACGGTTATTCCCATGGCACCTGCCTCAGACTCCTTCCCTGTTGTCCCAGCAGGAGAACCAAATTCTGCACCCTCAGCTTCTAACACTGCACCTTGCAGCCTGGCTAATTACCTAATCTCTCCTTTACCATCCCTCAGTAAACCTGTGATGGATATCATTTTAGAGACAAGGAGGCCTAGTACTAGAAAATCTTATGCTGAAAAATGTAAAAGATTCTGTGCCTGAAACCAATCTCAAGGGATGAGCACAGCAGCACCAAATTTACCTCAGATTTTACAATACTTAACTGAGATGCTTCACAAGGGCCTGTTTTTTTTCCTCCATTAAAATCCATACCTCAGCCATTTCAGCTCACTATAACACAGAACCTCCCCTCTTCTCTCATCCACTGCTCAAGCAGTTCCTCAGAGGGGCCAAAAATTTGAGACCACCCAGGAGAGCTGCAACCCCAGCCTGGGACCTTAACTTTGTTTTGGAGAAACTCACTCTACCTACTTTCGAGCCAGCTGCTACTGCGGACTTAAATTTTCTTTTTTGGTAAACAGCTTTCCTTTTAGCAATCACTTCAGCTAGAAGGGTATCTGAATTACAGGCCCTTATGGCAGTGGAGCCTTTCATCATCTTTCATGCGGACAGGGTGTCCCTCAGAACCAATCCATCCTTCATGCCCAAGGTGGTATCCAGTGTGGCTCTTAATCAGTCCATTCATTTGCCAACCTTCTTTCCCAATCCACAGAACAAAGGGGAACGGATACTGCATTCCTTAGATGTGCACAGACAACTTAGATTCTACTTGGACAGGACTAAACCTCAAAGGAAATCTGAACAACTGCTGGTGGCATTTGCTGCACTGGCAGAGGGGAAGGCTATTTCAAAGCAAACCATTTCTAAATGGATAGGCCATTGCATTCATTTCTGCTATAAGCACCGTGGAAAACCTATCCCCCAGGGGATCAGACCTCACTCCACCAGGGCTGCATCTACCTCTATAGCCTTTCTCAGAGGCGTACCTACCAGGGACATCCTAGAAGCTGCTACCTGGAGTTCTGTACATACCTTTACCAAGCATTATCATTTGCCAATTTTCTCTAAATCCAGAGCTGTCTTTGCCACTGCAGTCTTGCAGGGCCTTTTAGCTGGTCCTAAAGCTTTTAAATTCCTCCTCCCGACCATAGCTTTGGGAATCTACCCAAATGTAATGACTGCAACAGTGAAACATGAAGAACATAGTACAGTTGTGTGCACTTACCATAAATGTAGATGTTTGAGTGTATTCACTGTTGCAGTCCTGGTTACCTTCCCTCCAGCCCCCTAACTTCTTTTGGTTATACCTCTACTTTCCTTCACTATGCTTAAAAGCTTTTTGGTGTATTTGCTTTTTTTGTTGGAGGTATATCATTGTTGCAGCAGTTAGCATTGCCGCCTCACAGCAAGACATTCTCTGGTTTGATCCTTGGCTGGGGTGCCTTCTGTACATACTCTGCATGTCCTCCTTGTGGTCGCGTGGGTTTCCTCCAGGTGCTCCGGTTTTCTCCCACATCCCAAAGGCATGCTGTAGGTGGATTGGACACTCTAAATTGGCCCTAGACATGTGTGTGCCTTCTGGGGAAGGTTGGGCGTCGGGCTGGCAACTCGACACTGTAAAACTCCACTGCCAGTCATGAGCGGACAGGTGATCCGCTGTGGCGACCCCTAACCGGGAAAAGCCGAAAGAAGAAGATGACGTTGGAGGTATATCATTGTATTTTTTATATTTAATTGCTTCCCATTAGGGGGGCAACTGACATCTGGGGCAAGTAAAACTGATGTAATGGCTTTGGCTGTATGTTTTATACCCCTGACAACCTGACGTCATGGAAGAAGGGATAGCAACCGAAGCAGGACCTAAGACTTTGTTAATCAGGCCGACTGATGGCTATCTGCAAGCAGATAACCCAAATGTAATGACTGCAACAGTGAATACACTCAAACATCTACATTTATGGTAAGTGTACACAACTGTACTTTCCCAAGAGACCTGACCATTTCTGTAAGGTCCCTGACAAGCAGAAATTTCTTGTAAAGCCCCCTTTGGCGGACCCTGCTGTGGTAGCAGTGGCCCCTGACAAGCAGTCCAGACTCATCCCTTCCTCATCACTCTTGCCTTCAGACAAAGATAGCAAGGTAATAGACAGGCTAGGAAAGAAGATTTATACCTCTTCCACTCTAGCATTTAGGGCAATTAATTACCAGACACGCATGGTGAAATGTGCCCTAGATTTGGTATCACAGGCTTCATCCCTACTGTCCTCCTTACCTGACTTCCCAAACAAGACACAAATAGTATCAAAGCTGTCCCTGGCATCTCGGATAGCCAGACATTTAGTAAAGTGTAGCTATGATGCAGCTGAGGCCGCTGCAAAATCTGCAGCTTCTGCTTCTGTTTTATGTACATATTCATAGCTTTGACTCCAGCCCATGCTTGAGTTTAAAACAAAAATTTTGGACGCACCTCTGTATAATAAACTCCTGTTTGGGCAACAGTCTGCAGACCTGATTAAAAGCATACAGGAGTAGAGTAAGGAACTCCAGGACCTGAAATATTTACTGGTCACCCCAGTAATGAAATTTTATAGAAATTATGCTGCAAAGACCTCCTTTGTCAGGGGACCCCACCCCCACCCAAATCACCTCTTCATCCTCCAGACATAGAAAAGGGTCCAGGAAACAAACCTCCTGTAGGACATCCACTTCTCAGACCCCCAACAGGCAGCCCTTTCAGGACAGGAATAATAATGCGTAACTTCCTCAACCACCTTCCCTTCTCATCCAGCCTCTCTCACTGTCTTTCCCTCCTGAAAGAAGTCACTTCAAACCGCTGGGTCCTGGCAGTAGTGGAAAAAGGATACTTCCTGTCTTGGCAGGAAAAACCCATTCTATTAGCCATCCCCCTCCCCACAAGAGCCAACTACACCTAATCCCTCACATCATTCAAGACCCCCATTCTCAGGAACCATAGAACCCGTTCCACCAGGCCAAGAAGGAAAAGGATTCTATTCCAGGTTATACTGAACCTATCTTTCCTAAACCTCTTTCTGAAGGTCTCTTCCTTCTGAATGCTATCCCTTCAAAGCCTACTTCCACTATTGCCACCCAAAGCTTTCATGGCCACTTTGGACTTGAAGGAGGCTTACCTCCACATCCCTATACACCCAAACCACAGGAAGTACCTACGCTTTGCTGGATGCTGTTCACACTTTCAATTTACTGCCTTGCCCTTTGATTTATCCACTGCATCAAGGGTCTTTATAAAGTGCCTAGCTCCAGCCATAGCCTACTGCAGGACCAAGGGCATTCAAATCTACACCTGCTTAGACATCCTCATCCTTGCAGAAGGGGAACACACACTCAAAAAACATCTGTCCCTTCTCCATGTCTCTGCTCCAGAGGTTAGGATTCACACTCAACCTCATGAAATCATCCCTCTCCCCAGCATAGGACAAAACCTTCCTGGGTTGCAGGATAAGTACCGACCTGATGAAGGCCTTTCTCCCTCAGGACAAGATAACCTCCTTGGTCAACCACTTCCAGGACCTTCTCTTAATCAACCATCTGTCAGCCAGGCAATTCATGCGCCTCCTGGGACTAATGGCAGCCACGCTGCCACTAGCCAAGCTACACATGAGGAAGTTACAGTGGTACCCGAATAATGTGTGGGAATGTGTGGTCTCAACACAGTCACCCACTGGATTTTCAGATATCCTTCCTTCCATGCCTAAAGACAGAACTGAAGCGGTGGATTCAGCAGGTACAACTAAACCCCGGCCTACCCCTGCAGCCCACTACGCCCACTCAACTAATGCACATGTCTCAGATCTAGGCAGGGCAGCACCCATTAATGGCCTCAAAGTACAAGCCCTATGGGGGCCATCCCTCCAAAAAAAGCACATCAGTGTAAGGGAGATGACTGCAGTCCACCTTGCCCTGCAGGCTGTTCTCCCTGTCATGCAGCCAGGCCCCCTACAAATCTTCACGGACAACACCACTATAATGTGGTACATAAATGAACATGGTGGATCAGGTCTTACCTGCTCTGTAGGCTAGCAGTGCAAGCTTGGGAGTTAGCCTCTCGAAACATTTCACTGCAGGCAGTCTACATGCCATCCCAGGACAACCATCAGGCAGATGCTCTCAGCAGATCATTTTCTCTGCATTACGAGTGGATGTTGCATACAGATGTATTCCTAGACATTGTCCACCAATGGGCACACCTCAAGTAGATTTATTTGCCTCCCCCCCCCAGAAGAGAGAACTGAAAACTTTCTGTGCCAAGGATCCATCTCCACTAGTGTGGAGAGTGGACGCCTTCACCATTTCATGGAAGGGACCGTTTCTGTATGCCTTCCCTCCCTTACCTGTCATTCAGAAAGTCCTCCTAAAGCTCAGCAGGGACATGCTAGAAATCTTGCTGGTGACCCCCTACTGGCCAAGGCAGCATTGGTTCCCCCTACTTCAATCTCTTGCCAAGGGCAATCACCACAAGTTGCCTCACAAGGTGGACCTGCTCACACAACAGAAGGGATCTCTCATTTACCCACATCTGGAGATACTTTGCTTAACCCTCTGGGTGATAAACTTTTAATTCCTTTCAAACATCGATACACTGAGGATGTGCTATCTATCCTGCAGGAGGCCAGGAAACCCAATCCAAAAAATCCTACGTTTTCAAATGGGAAAGTTTCTCCAAATGGTGTCTCCAAAGACATTAGGGACCCCTTTCAAGCAGATGTTCCCCTAGTCTTAATACATGTGCGAGAGCTCATAAAACCAGACCTGTCATACTCTTCAGTAAATATGCACTTATCTGCTATCTCTGCCTGTTTACCCGTGAAACCCCCTCTTCTCTCCAAATTGGATATTAAAATATTCCTAAAAGGAGTCCTGCACATTAGGCCACCAAAAAAGCATATCCCGCCTTATTTATTATTTATTTATTTAATTTTTGTTTACTGGGAAAGTCCGACTTGGAACAAAGCAAATTTTCAGCGGAGGCCCAGTGAGAAATGCTCCAGATGCATGCCTTTGTGCCTTGGGAGGAAACCGGAGTACCTGGAGGAAACCCACACCAATGCAGGGAGGACATGCAGACTGCACACAGAAGGCATCCCAGCCGAGAATCAAACCGGAGAACCTCTTGCTGTGAGGCGACAATGCAACCGCTGTGCCGTCTTATTTGCACCATTTGAGACAGCCAGCTTTGCCTCTCTACAGATGTGCACATGGAAAACAGTCCTGCTGCTAGCCCTTACCTGAGCCAGAAGGGTTTCAGAATTACAAGCGCTTATGGCATCTCCACCCTACACTATCTTTCACAAGGTTAGGGTAACCATGCGCACCAACCCCTGCTACATGCCCAAAGTGGTCAATGAACTGTCACCAAACCAGCCCATTCATTTACCCACCTTCTTTCCATCTCCTAAAAATGACATTGAGAGAATACTGCATTCCCTTGATGTCCACAGACAACTTAGATTTTACTTGGACAAAACTAAGACCATCAGAAAGTCTAATCAGCTCCTTCTGTCATTTCGTCCCAGGGCCCTGGGAAAAGCAGTATCCAAGCAAACTATCTGTTGCTGTTTAAGGAAAACTATCTGTTTCTGCTATTCCTGCCATGGGAAACAATTACCTCTTGGGGTCAGGGCACATTCTACAAGAGCTGTAGCTTCTTCTGAGGCCTTCCTCAAAGGCCTGAACACTACTTACATTCTTGAGGCAGCCACCTGGTCCTCGGTACATACTTTCACGAAACATTACAAACTGGACCATATTTCCAGAGCCAGGGCAGAGTTTGCAAGGGCAATCCTGCAAGGATTCCTAGAATCTGCTACCTCTTCCTCCACCCTTCCTCTTCCTTAAGCTGTAGTACTCTCCCACAGTAAGAATACTGCAACACGAGAATAGAAGGACGTAGAATAGTTGTGTAAAATCTTACCATAACCATAGATGTCCTTCTCTTCCGTGGTGTAGTATTCCTTCCCTCCCACCTATCCCCCTTATGACATCCACCTGTCTAGAGGGCATCATTGGGCACTACCTAGACTACTGTCCGACTGGGCAGTCAGTTCTGAGGTATGTGTGTGCAGATGTCACATGTAAGGCCCCTGGTTTATGGCCCTGCGTGTGATGTCCCACGCACTAACAGCAACCAGGTGTGAACTTTTGCATAGGAGCAAACGTTCGGGTCGCCTGATGCAGAGAATCCCATGTTAAGAATACTGCAACATGGAAGAGAAGGACATCTATGGTTATGGTAAGATTTTACACAACTGTTCTTTATGTACTTACCATAACCTGATATCTGTGTTATCCGTAGTCACCATTCATCACAAACCCACCCTCCTTGCCCCTTCCTGAGGGATTGGCAGGAATTTAGCTGGATCTTGTCTGGTGGAAGGTGTAATCTGTCTTCTTTCTCCAGGGCAAACTTGATCTGAGGGGTAAGAGGGCAGCAGAGCAGTATGGAAGGGAGAGGAGCTTGAGCTAAGCTGTTGTCTTAAGTGTTGCTGGCTTGGATCAGATGTCAGATCCAAGACCCATACGTGATGAATGGTGACTAAGGATAACACAGATAGCAAGTTATAAGTACATAACTAGTATTGTGTGTAAAGGGAAAAATGTTAATTAGTTTGTTTTCTTTTCTATAAATGCATGTGTGCTTACTGTCTTAAATGATAATTTAATAAAGGTGTTTAAACAAAAAATGTAAATATCAGTAAATACATAGGCTACTTTTCCATTTGCATTTTTACTATCAGCACCTTATGTGGAAGGACTTCATGTCTATATAGCTGTTTAATCTCTGTGTCTGCCTTACAGTAGAACCAGCTCATGATTAGGGAAACGGGCTGTCTGTCAACCTCTTTAAATTCTGTGATCATAATTGGCAGGATTCTGACATGCAAGCCTACCAAAGATATTGTACACGTGCTGTTTTCCCTAAGTTTCATGATCAGTTTAAACTGTTGTATAATGTCTGCAATGCTTTTCATTTGTGTTATCTTTAAAGCTGTTTGTTTTCTCATATTTTATTTATTTATTTTTTTGATTTTAGGGGCCACCCATGAACAGTTAATATGTGGTGCTGAAAATGCCAGCAATGGGAAAGTTGCTGGATTTTTCTTTAGCTTTTATCCAGAACGGGACATTGACCTCCAAACATGGCTTGCTAAATGGATTCAAAAAGGTACTGTACCCATAGCAACAATGAATATGCAGGTCGCAGTAACCAAGGGAGAGGAGGTCCCAGATGCTTGGCATCATCAAATGATATTCGGTGTTGGTCCAGACGGTGTGTACATGACCAACCCACTAGAAGTAGGTAAGAACACTGCTACTTATTTATGTCAGGGTAAATTAATATACCAATTAATTGTGTAAAAAAGGATAACATGTTTTCAGTCATTATGGGGGCCCCATTACTACAGCCAAATCTTTAGACTATGTAGTACTAATTCATGTGTGTGAACAGGCTTTATGCAAAGCCTATGAAGTCTGGAATGGAAATTAGCATGGAAGCTTTTTTTTGTGGTAACTTGCATATGTTCTTCGTGTTTCACTAGTGCAGTCATTACATTTGGGTAATCTGCTGGCAGGTTGCCCTCAGTTGGCCTGATTTAACAAAGTCTTGGGTCCTGCGTCGGTTGCTGTCCCTTCTTCCATGACGTCAGGTCGTCAGGGATATAAAACATGCAGCTGACGCCATTACATCAGTCTTTCTTGCCGTGCGGTGCCCGAAGCAGAAGCAGTTCGCAAGTGCCAGGTGGCTGACTCCTGAAATTTTCATTTTCGAGTTTCAGAACCGAAGTCTTCAACTTAAAGCTAAGTACCCCGTTGGGGAAACTTTTTCTTGCTCCTTACCGATGTCAGTAAAAGTTAATAATTGCATTACTTGTGGGAAGCAAATACCTCATAAAGATTTTCCTTTGTACTGTATTCCTTGCCTAGGCCCTGACCACGACGTACCTTGCTGTCGATTTTGTGCTTTATTTAATCAGCACACTATCCATTGTCGGTACATTTTTGCCTCTAAATATTTCGGTTCTCGGTTTAATTATCCAGAAATGACGTCGGTTAGCCATCCGACTACCGGAATTCTGAAAAAATGCAAAGAAAAAGACAGAGACAGGCCATTGAGGTCCAAAACTGCCGACGACGCTTTTCCTAAGCCAGTTGCCAGTTCGCCGGTACTCAGTGAAGCGCTTTTGTAGCCCCTGATACCCGCTACTTCTGATTCGCAGGCCTCTACTGAGACCCATTCAGAGTCCAGTATGCCGCGAGATGCTTCACCTATGGAACCCGTGGATGTCCTTCAAGGATGCATCTGCAGTCCTAACATATGGGTTGTCCTGCCTCAGGCAGCCCTTCGGTCAGCCGGATTCCAAAGTCTGGGTCTGGCCTCGGCTGATGTCGCACTTCACCCGACGTCATAGCTGCTGGGGTATAAAGGCATCAGCCGACGCCATTTTCCTCAGTCTTTCTTGCCGCGGTGCCCAAGCAGAAGCTGTTCGCAAGTGCCGGTCGGTCAGATCCAGAGATTTCTACTACCGAAGACTTCTAAAAAAGCTAAGTACCCCGTTGGGGATTCTTTCTTGCCTCAGCCGATGTCAGACAAAGTAAATAATTGTTTAACTTGTGGGAAACAAATACCTCATAAGGATTTCCACTCTTACTGCCTTCCTTGCTTAGGCCCAGACCACGACGTATCAGCTTGTCTAGCCTGTGCTTCCTTCAACCGACGGATGCTTAGACGTCGGTCAGAGTTTGCAGAGGAGTTTTTTGGTCCCGCTTTTGCATATAAAATGCCATTGGAGACTCCGACTACACAATTAGCTAAAAAGCGCAAGGAAAAGGACCGACACTCGCGGTCCACGGTTTTGGCTGAAACCACCGTTAGGCCAACCGCGAGTGTCTCTGTTTCGGCTGAAACAGAGTCCTCGGTTCTTCCTTCGGCCGAAAGCATGCCTCCGATAACCGAGGCCTCACAGAGCATGGCTGAATCTGCTACTGAAATTACTGCTACAGAAGCAGGCACCCAGGATTTGTCAGACACTATTCCTTTAGACATTTCTACCCCTGCACGTGGGGCTGCTAGACCCCCTGCTTCTATGTCTATCAAGGCCTTTTCCAGGGCTAAAGCAGCTAAATCTTCTAAGGCCTTACCTACAAAAGCTCCCTCACACAGGCCTACCTCTAGTTCCCAGATACTCAGCCTGGCTGAGGATCTTATTTCTTTGATAAGGGGATCCCAACCTCACCCAGACAGGGCCTCTCAACCTCCTCCAGATAAGAGGCCTAGGACTGAACCTGTCTCTACAGACTATTCCTCGGATGACTCAGATATTTAAGACCATCAGGAAGGCCCATATTCTCCTTATGAGGATTCTGATGCAGAAGACTCCATTCCTTCTGCTTCTCCTCCTGAAGAATTTTCTTTTGGGGAAACCCTACATTCTATGAGGGAACACTTCCAATGGCAGGGCCAGGATTTTTCAGATTCAAGGAAAAGGCTAAGGACTTTTTTACACTTACCACAGCATAGGCCTTTAGCCATTCCTCCAGTACTATCAGTTGTTGATGATGCATATAATGATGCCAGTACTGCCCTGATTCTCTTCCTCCGCCCCTGCCAAGCCTGATAGATATTACAGGGTCCCGGACACACACTACCACTTGTATAAGGCTCATGTTGCAGACCCAGAAACCATTTCACAGGGCCCTAAAGGTGGCAGCTGCCTCTGCTAAAACCCGCTTCCGTCTGAAAGGGAATCTAGAGCATTAGAGAGATGGGGTAAAAAGGTTTATACATCTGCTACTCTTTCGCCAGGGCCTTAAACTGTCAATTTCACATGATTCAGTACCAGGAATTTTTGTTAGACCAGCTAAATAAAAAACTGTCCTCTCCTGAACCTATAGACCGCAAGTCCCTTCACGATTTGGTACATAACTCTCAGCAGGTCAGTAATCATTTCTTAAAATGTGGCTATGATGCACTGGAGGCTTCCTTTAGATCAGCTATGACTGGAGCAGTGATTCGAAGGCATGCCTGGTTAAAAGAACAATCCTTACCAGACCATGTTAAGTCAAAACTCCTAGATGCTCCTATGGAGAAACAAAGTTTGTTTGGCTCCCCTGCATAGGAGGTTCTAAAGAAAGTGGAAGAAAAAGCAAAATCTGTCCAAACAGTCAAGGATTTCTTACAGGTCCAACCTCAGAGGTTTAGCAGAAATTGGCCTTCGAAAAATTGGTCCTTTCCAGACACCTCCAGAGCACAGAGAGGCAGACATAGACGCCCAAGAGGCAGAGGTCAATCTAGGGGTGCCTACAGGGGACGTCAGTGGCAACCTGCCAACCAGAGAAGTGCTGCCACAGCTGCAACTACAACCACTTCCACAGGACAGACACTGACTTGGCTCTGGTTCCGCCTACCAAGGAACAACTGGAAGCACCCTTGGGCGGAAAGCTGGCCTTATTTTCCGACAACTAGCATTGCATTACAGGAGACAAATGGACTTTACAAACAATAGACAAGGGCTACAGGTTTCACTTCCACACTCTACCAAAAAAGAGAGGAATGCCAAACCTACCACCAAGCCAAAAAACAGACGCTCGTAAGACAAATCAACAACTTACTAAGGATGAGAGCTATAGAAAAGGTACCACCTATGGAACAAGGCCAAGGATTTTACTCCAGACTATTCCTTGTACCAAGAAAAGAAAATCAATGGAGACCTATTCTCGACTTGTCCGCACTGAACACATACCTCATTGTTCCAAAATTCAAAATGCTGACCCTCCAGCAACTTCTTCCCATGCTGGGCAAGGAGTCTTGGCTGGTGACTCTAGATCTCAAGGAGGCATACCTGCACGTCCCTATACGACCAGATTGCAGAAGACACCTCAGATTTCTTGCAGGATCAGAGCATTATCAATTCTCAGCATTGCCCTTTGGCTTATCTACTGCGCCCAGAGTATTCACGAAATGCCTGGCATCAGTAATTGCTCATTGCAGGCTTCAGGGAATTCAAATTTACCCATACCTGGACGACTGCCTAATACAAGCAGACAACAAGACAAAATTAACAAAAGATTTGGCAAATGTCATACAACTGTTGCAAGCCTTGGGATACACAGTCAACATTCAAAAGTCAAGGCTAGTACCATCCCAAAGGATAACATTTTTGGGTGCAGAACTGGATACAACAACTCAGATGGCTTTTCTCACAGAAGAATACAAACTCAGCTTACTGCAAGGAAAGTCCTGCAAGCCCTGGGTTACATGGTATCCTGCATAATATTGATCCCGCATGCCAGGCTGCATATGAGAAAGTTGCAATGGTACCTAAGGAATGTATGGTCTCAACACAAGCACAGTCTAGAAGCCCAGATTCCAATAATTCCATGGCTGAAAAAAGAATTCCTGTGGTGGGCTCAGGCCTGTCAGATGAACAGAGGATTGCCTTTCCACAAACCACATCCAAGCCAGACCATCACCACGGACGCCTCAGACCTAGGCTGGGGGGCACACATGGAGGACAAGTGTATACAAGGCCTATGGACCCAAGACCAGCTGAATCTACACATGAATCTAAAGGAGATGCTGGCAGTGAAACATGCAATCCAGGCATTCAGACCATTCCTCCAACAAGGACACCTGCTGATAAGGACGGACAATACCACAGTCATGTGGTACATCAACAAACAGGGAGGTACACACTCATATCCTCTATGCCGGATGGCAATGGACCTGTGGAATTTGGCCCTGAATCTCAACATTCAACTACAGGCCAGATTTGTGCCAGGAAAAGAAAATTCACTAGCAGACACCTTAAGCAGAACTACCACGGATGCTCACGAATGGATGCTGCATCCAGATATCTTCAGAATCATAACAAAGAAATGGGGAATGCCAGAGATAGACCTGTTTGCCTCCCCACACAACCACCAATTGAAGAAATTCTGCTCAAGAGCATACCACCCACTTGCCTGGAGGGTGGACTCCCTTTCCTTCAGCTGGAAAAACCTGACAGCATATGCATTTCCACCTCTTCCTTTGATGTACAAAGTCCTACTGAAGATCAGAGAGGAACAGCCAAAGGTAATCCTGATAGCTCCAGACTGGCCAAGGCAACATTGGTACCCGCTACTGAGAAGCATGTCTCGGACACACTCATGGCCTCTACCTCTATGTCCCTTACTTCTAACACAGAACAACTACAAGACCCTGCATCCAAACTTGAAAACACTGCAGCTAGCTGCTTGGAATGTTGCATAAAACAAAATAAACCAGATTTATCTCAGAGGGTTAAGGACATTATCCTGGAGGCACGCAGAGCCTCCACAAGGAAAACTTATTCAGCCAAATGGAAAAGATACCTCATTTGGAGTGCAGCAAAGGGAGAAAATGTCTCATTGGCAAACATAGCACACATCCTGGAATACTTAGCAGAACTGTTCCACAATGGCCTGTCCTACTCCTCCATTAAGATTCATGCATCAGCAATTTCAGCAGAGTACAACATGGATCCTCCTGTCTTCTCTCATCCTCTACTCAGGCAGTTCTTGAGAGGAATCAAAAATGTAAAGCCTCCAAGGAAACCACCTTTACCTACATGGGATCTCAACTTTGTGCTGGAAAAATTAACACTTCCCCCTTTTGAACCAGCAGCAACAGCAGACTTACAGTTCTTATCTTGGAAAACTGCTTTCCTGCTAGCATTCACTTCAGCAAGAAGGGTATCTGAGTTACAGGCATTAATGGCAGTACAGCCTTTCCTTATCTTCCATCAGGATAGAGTGTCTCTGAGAACTAATCCTACTTTTATGCCTAAAGTGGTCTCCAGGGTATCATTGAACCAAGCGATTCATTTACCTACATTCTTCCCCAACCCACAGAACAGGGGGGAAAGACTACTACATACCTTGGATTTGCACAGACAATTACGCTACTATCTGGACAGAACTAAGACCAACAGAAGAACTGACCAGCTTCTGGTAGCATATGCAACAGGAGTGCAAGGAAAAGCAATTTCAAAACAGACAATCTCAAAATGGATAGGAAATTGCATTAGATTTTGCTACTCTTTTCATGGAAAGACAACTCCTGAAAATATCAGGCCTCACTCCACAAGAGCTACAGCCACCACTACAGCTTTCCTACGAGGAGTGGCTACCAAAGACATTTTAGAAGCTGCTACTTGGAGCTCTGTGCATACATTTGCCAAGCATTATAATCTTCCTTTATACTCCAGATCCCGAGCAGGTTTTGCAACTGCTGTTTTGCAAGGGATCTTAACTACACCATCTTTATCTTAGTGCCTCCTCCCCCAGTTTGACTATGGTATTCTACCCATATGTTAGGACTGCAGATGCATCCTTGAAGGACATAGTACAGTTTTGTACCTACCATAAATGTAGATGTCCGATAGGTATGCATCTGCAGTCAGGATTACCCACCCTCCTTCCCCTCTGTGGTATTCCTAGGGTACTTACCCCTCTTTTAGCTAGCTGGGGGAATCTATTATGGTGTATTTGTTTGTATGTATATATATATATGTATGTATATATATATATATATATATATATATATATATGTGTATATATATATATCTATATATATATATCTATATATATATATATATATATATATATATATATATTTTGCTTTCTACTGTTTGGAATTATTTGCATTTATCTAAATTTAGCCTTCCTAGAGGGCACCTGGCATCTGGGGCAAGAAACACTGAGGAAAATGGCGTCGGCTGATGCCTTTATACCCCAGCAGCTATGATGTCGGGTGAAGTGCGACATCAGCCGAGGCCAGACCCAGACTTTGGAATCCGGCCGACCGAAGGGCTGCCTGAGGCAGGACAACCCATATGTTAGGACTGCAGATGCATACCTATCGGACATCTACATTTATGGTAGGTACAAAACTGTACTATGTCTCTACCTTGTATGGGTCCGGAGCCGCTGTGCAGGCACTGGCTTCTGTGGGTGTATTCAGGCGTACAGACTTGTATATTAAACCGACTCCACCTTCAATACTAAGGCCTAAATCTCGATCTTTGTCTAAAAAACTGATGCCCAGGCCACATGTTCTGGCCCCTATGCCTAAAAAACAAATGATCAAAATGGCTGAAGATTTAATTACTCTAATCAGGGGTAGTCAACCCCCCCCCCTTCCTAAGAGGCCTAGGGCTGAGCTTGACTATGAATCTTCTGAACAGGATTATTTTTCTTCTGACTCTTCTAATGACCTGGATTTGTCCATACCTACTTATGAGGATTCTGATGCAGAGGATTCCATCCCCTCTGCCCCCCCCCCCCCCCGAGGACTTTTCTTTACATACCTTAAGGGAACATTTCCACTGGGAAAGTCAGGAATTTACTGAATCCAAAAAGAGGCTTTGGGATTTCCTTCTTCTTCCTCAGCATAGGCCTTTGGCTATACCTCCTGTACTAGACATTGTTGATGATGTGTTTTCGGAATCCGATATGGCCCCTGATTCCCTGCCTCCGGCTCCTAGTAAACCAGACAGATACTACAGGGTTCCCGAGTCCCACAAGTTCATTTTCAAAAATCCTGTTGTGTATCCAGAAACCATTTCTCAGGGCCCCAAGGGCATTAAGGCTTCTACTGCTATAAATCCTCCCCCTTCTGATGGAGACTCCAGGGCGCTGGATAGATGGGGTAAAAGTTTTATACTTCTACAGCCTTGGCAATCAGAGCTTTAAACTGTCAATTTCATATGCTAAAATATCAACAGCATATCATGGGGCTGCTTAAACAGAAAATTATGTTGATTTCTGACTGTGTGGAAAATAAAGATTTACAGGATTTTTTGCATTCAGCTGACCAAGTTGGAAAACATACCTTGCAATGTGGTTTTGATTCTTTAGAGGCCTTCTGCAGGGCTGCTGTTACTGGGTCTGTGCTTAGAAGGCATGCTTGGCTTAAGGAGCAATCTCTACCTGATCATGTTAAAGCAAAATTGTTGGATGCTCTTTTGCATCAGGACCGTCTGTTTGGCAATAAGTTATAAAAAAGATGGAAGATAAAGCTAAATCTATGCAAACTGTAAAAGATTTCTTACAAGTGCAACCTCCAAGATTTAGTAGGCAGTGGCGTACTAAGAACTGTTCCTTTCCAGCTCCTTCCAGATCCACTCAAGCCAAACCCAGTCATACCAAAAGCACCAGATTTCAGTCCCAAGGGACCCTCAGAACTATGCAATGGGGTGCTTCCACTTCCAAATCTGGAAATAACAAGACACCACCAAATGGTAAACAGTCTAAATGACTTTCCTTTAAAATTACCAAGCACTTACCTCTCAGCCGCCCCTTTGGGGGCAAAAATTGCTACAGGTTTCGTTTCCACACATTGCCAACTCCAAATGGGTGGCCAGACCTGCCCCCAAATCAGTGGGCAGAGGCTCAGAAACAAGTACTTTCCCTCTTAAACATGGGGGCTATTCAACCAGTACCAGAAGAGGAAAAGGGACAAGGTTTCTATTCCAGACTTTTCCTGGTACCCAGAAAAGACAAATCATTGCATCCAATTCTGGACCTGTCTACTCTAAACACCTTTCTGGACATTCCAAAATTCAAGATGTTGACTCTTCACCAGTTACTTCCTATGCTAGGCAAGGATGCCTGGTTGCCAACTCTAGACATAAAAGAAGCTTACCTGCATATCCCAGTCAGGGAATCTTGCAGAAGATACCTACGCTTCAAAGCAGGCTACTTGCATTATCAGATGTCCTTCAAGGATGCATCTGCAGTCATCACATATGGGTTGTCCTGCCTCAGGCAGCCCTTTGGTCGGCCGGATTTCAAAGTCTGGGTCCGGCGTCGGCTGATGTCGCACTTTCCCCGACGTCAGAGCGCCTGGGGTATAAAAGCATCAGCCGACGCCATCTTCCCCAGTCTTTCTTGCCGTGGTGCCGAAGCAGAAGCAGTTCGCAAGTGCCGGTCGGCCAGCTCCTGTAATTCAGCTACCGAAGACTTCAAAAAGCTAAGTACCCCGTTGGGGACTCTTTCTTGCCTCAGCCAATGTCAGATAAAGTTAATAATTGTTTAACTTGTGGGAAACAAATACCTCATAAGGATTTCCACTCTTACTGCCTACCCTGCCTAGGCCCAGACCACGACGTCTCGGCCTGTTCAGCCTGTGCTTCCTTCAACCGACGCACTCTTAGACGTCGGGCGGAGTTTGCAGAGTAATTCTTTGGGGCTAGTTTTTCGTATATGATGCCGTCGGAGACTCCGACTTCTCATTTAGTTAAGAAACGGAAGGACAAGGACCAACACACGCGGGCCGCGGTTTCGGCTGAAACCACGGCCAGGCCTACCGCGAGTGTCTCGGTCTCGGCTGAAACCGAGTCCTTGGTACTTCCAATTACCGAAACCGCTCAACCGACTACCTTGGTCCCGGAGGCCCTGGCTGAGTCGGTTATTGAATTTCCAACAGAAACGGGTGTCCTGGAACCTTCCGACACCATTCCTTTAGACAAATCTACACCAGCACGTGGTGCAGCCAGGCCTCCTGCATCCATGTCTATTAAGGCATTCTCCAGGGCTAAAGCTGCTAAACTCTCAAAAGCTTTGCCTCCCAAGGTTATCCATCAGGGACCCTCTACTGGTTCACAGATTCTAAGCTTAGCAGAGGATCTTATCTCCTTAATTAGGGGCTCTCAACCTCATCCGGACAGGGGCTCTCAACCTCCTCTAGACAAAAGGCCCAGGGTTGAGCCCTCTGATCCCCACTCCTCAGATGAGGCCTCTGATGGCTCTACTCTCTCGGACCACCAGGAGGAGGCTTTTTCGGCCTACGAGGATTCTGATGCAGAGGAATCTATTCCTTCGGCCTCCCCTCCTGAAGAGTTTTCCTTTGGGGAGACACTATACTCCATGAGAGAGCATTTCCCATGGCAGGGCCAGGAATTCTCTGATTCCAGGAAAAGATTAAGGACCTTTTTACATTTGCCTCAGCACATTGATGATGTGTACTCTGACTCTAGCACAACCCCTGATTCTCTCCCTCCGGCTCCTGCCAAACCCGATAGGTACTGCAGGGTCCCGGACTCACATCTTTACCTTTACAAGGCCCACTCTGCTGATCCAGAAACTATTTCCCAGGGCCCTAAAGGGGTTGCCGCTGCCACTGCTAAAAATCCTCTCCCCTCTGAAAGGGAGTCCAGAGCTGTAGAGAGATGGGGTAAAAAAAGTGTATACTTCTGCTACTCTTTCTATGAGGGCTTTAAATTGTCAATTTCATATGATACAGTGCCAAGAGTATTTGTTAGATGAATTGCATAAAAAACTGTCTTCACCTGACCCCCTAGACCGCAAGTCACTTCAGGATCTGGTACATAACTCACAACAGGTTAGCAACCATTTCTTGCAATGTGGTTATGATGCATTGGAAGCTTCATGTAGGTCAGCTATGACTGGCGCAGTCATACGTAGGCATGCTTGGCTGAAGGAACAATCTCTGCCAGACCATGTTAAAGCAAAGCTGCTGGATGCTCCTCTGGAAAAGCAAAAGTTATTTGGCTCCACGGCTCAGGAGGTCCTAAAGAAATTTGAAGAAAAGGCAAAATCCGTACAAACAGTCAAAGATTTTCTCCAAGTACAACCACCAAGATTCAGCAGGAATTGGCCTTCCAAGAATTGGTACTTTCCAGACACAGAGAGGTTTCAGAGAGGCAAGAACAGGCGTGCCAGAGGTAGAGGGCAAGCTAGAGGCTCCTACAGAGGACGTCAATGGCAGCCTCCCAACCAGAGAGGTAATGCAGGACCTTCAACTGCTGCAAAAGGACAGGCTCGATGACTTTACTTTGACACCGCCAACGAGGGCTCAATTGGAAGCACCTTTGGGCGGAAAGCTTTCTTTATTCTCTGAAAATTGGCTCAGTATTACCAGGGACAAATGGACACTACAAATAATAGACAAAGGATACAGGTTTCATTTCCACACATTACCAAAAAGAAAGGGCATGCCAGACCTGCCACCGAATCAAAGGGCAGAGGCTTTGAAACAAATTTCCAGCTTAATGCAAATGAAAGCTATAGAAAAGGTTCCTCTCTCAGAACAAGGCCAAGGATTGTATTCCAGACTATTCCTTGTTCCAAGAAAAGGAAAACAATGGAGGCCTCTTCTCGACTTGTCCGCACTGAATACTTATCTCATTGTGCCAAAGTTCAAAATGCTGACTCTACAGCAGCTCCTTCCCATGCTGGGCAAGGGGTCTTGGCTGGTAACTCTAGACCTCAAGGAGGCATACCAGCATGTCCCTATCAGACAAAGTTGCAGAAGACACCTCAGATTTATTGCAGGGTCAGAGCATTATCAATTCTCAGCATTGCCCTTTGGCTTATCTACTGCGCCCAGAGTATTCACGAAATGCCTGGCATCAGTAATTGCACACTGCAGACTTCAGGGGATTCAAATATACCCATATCTGGACGACTGCCTTATACAAGCGGACAACCAACAAACCTTGGTAAAACACTTAAATTATGCCATCCACCTACTTCAGGCCTTGGGATATACAGTCAACTTTCACAAATCAAGACTGGTTCCATCCCAAAGAATAACCTTTCTGGGTGCAGATCTAGATACAACCACCCAAATGGCCTTCCTCACAGAAGAAAAACAAAATCAACTACCAGATTATTTCAAAAATCTGACAAGACAAACCCAGCTGACTGCAAGGAAAATCCTGCAGGCCCTGGGTTACATGGCTTCTTGCATCCTTCTGATTCCGCAAGCAAGACTACATATGAGGAAACTACAATGGTACCTAAGGAGTTTATGGACTCAGCACAGTCACAGCCTGGAAACTGTGATACCACTCATTCCATGCCTTCAAAAGGAATTTCTGTGGTGGGCTCAAGCAAGCCAGTCAAACAGGGGTCTGCCTTTCAGCAAACCAATAGCCAGCCAAACCATTACAACAGACGCTTCAGACCACGGATGGGGAGCGCACATGGAGGGCAGATGCATTCAAGGTCTATGGTCACAAAAAGAGCTACGCATGCACATAAACCAAAAGGAAATGCTGGCAGTGATACATGCAGTCGAAGCCTTCAAACCCTTTCTGCATCACGGCCATCTGCTAATAAGGACAGAGAACACCACAGTTATGTGGTACATAAACAAGCAAGGAGGCACCCATTCCTATCCTCTTTGCAGGCTGGCGATGAATCTATGGGAACTTTCCTTGAAACTCAATATACAGCTACAATCCCAGTTTGTGCCAGGGAAAGACAATATACTGGCGGACAGCTTAAGCAGAAATATCATGGATGCACACGAATGGATGCTGCATCCAGACATCTTTCTACAGATAACACGATCATGGGGGAGGCCGGACTTAGATCTTTTTGCCTCCCCCCACAATCATCAACTGAAGAAATTCTGCTCAAGGACATACCATCCACAAGCATGGAAAGTGGACGCCCTCTCTTTCAGCTGGAGAACTCTAACACTGTATGCATTTCCACCTCTCCCATTAATGACCAAGGTTTTACTGAAGATCAGGACAGAGCAGCCAAAAGTGATTCTGATAGCTCCGGACTGGCCAAGACAGCACTGGTACCCACTGTTAAAGAGCCCGTCACGCACAAAACCATGGCCTCTTCCTCTATGGCCACTTCTACTGACACAGCACAATTACAAAACTCTGCATTCCAACCTGAAAACCCTGCAACTAACAGCCTGGAAAATACCTTGACTCCTCATCAGGACAAGCTATCCCAGAGAGTGAAAGATATTATTATGGAAGCTCGCCGGCCTTCCACAAGAAAGGCATATTCAGCAAAATGGAAAAGATTTCACATTTGGAACACCACAAAGGGCCTAGATGCGACAGTGATGAACATGGCACATATCCTGGAATACTTGGCAGAAATGTTCCACAATGGTCCGTCTTACTCTTCCATTAAAATTCATGCTTCAGCAATTTCAGCAGAATACAATACTGATCCACCTGTCTTCTCTCATCCTCTCCTAAGACAGTTTCTAAGAGGAATCAAAAACATCAATCCTCCAAGGAAACCACCTCTACCTACTTGGGACCTTAACTGCGTGTTGGAAAAACTAACACTGCCTCCCTTTGAACCAGCAGCATCTGCAGAACTACAGTTCCTGTCTTGGAAGACTGCTTTCCTTCTGGCCATAACCTCAGCAAGAAGAGTATCTGAGTTACAGGCCCTTATGGCAGTACAGCCATTTCTTATTTTTCATCAGGACAGAGTTTCATTGAGAACCAATCCTACATTTATGCCAAAGGTGGTATCCAGGGTTTCATTAAATCAAGCTATTCACTTGCCTACCTTCTTTCCAAATCCACAAAACAAAGGGGAGAAACTTCTGCACACCCTGGACATACACAGACAGTTGCGCTACTACTTGGACAGAACTAAAGGTTACAGAAAAACTGACCAGCTGTTGGTAGCATATGCTGCTGGTACACAAGGAAAAGCAATTTCCAAACAGACAATTTCAAAATGGATAGGGAATTGCATCCGATGTCCTTCAAGAATGCAACTGCAGTCCTGACATATGGGTTGTCCTGCCTCAGGCAGCCCTTCGGTCGGCCAGATTCCAAAGTCTGGGTCCGGCGTCGGCCAATGTCACCTCCTCCCCGACGTCAGAGCGGCTGGAGTATAAAGGCATCAGCCGACGCCATCTTCTTCAGTCTTTCTTGCCGCGTGGTGCCTGAAGCAGAAGCAGTTCGCAAGTGCCGGTCGGTCAGCTCCTGTGTTTTCAGTTACCGAAGTCATCTAAAAGCTAAGTACCCCGTTGGGGAACATTTTGTCTTGCCTCAGCCGATGTCAGAACAAATTGAGAAAGTTAATAATTGTTTGTCTTGTGGTAAACAAATACCTCATAAGGACTTTCATTCTTACTGCCTCCCTTGCCTGGGCCCAGACCACGACGTCTCGGCCTGTGCCGCCTGTGCTTGCTTTAATAAGCGCAGTTTGCCGAAGACGTTTTTGGCGAATCTTACGCTTACAACATGCCGTCGGAACAACCGACAGCACAAACTACCAAAAAACGAAAGGACCGGGACCGACATCCTCGGCCCGCGTCTTCCACCGATTTAACGCCTAAGCCCTCCGTGAGTGCTTCGGTCCCTTCGGAAGCGGTAATTCAACCGCTCCAGGCCGACGACACCGTGTTAACTCTTTCCTCTGTCTCTGAGGCTACTCCGGTGCCGGTTGTTGATTTTCCTCCGGATACCGAAGTTCTGGATCTACCCGACACCATACCAGTGGACAAAGTTACCCCTGCCCGTGTGGCAGCTAGGCCTCCTGTATCCATGTCAATCAAGGCCTTTGCACGTGCTAAGGCCGCCAGCCAGGCCAAGGCCCATCCTAAGCCTGCTTCTCAGGCTCCTTCTTCTGACAAACAAATCATGTCTCTGGCTGCAGATCTTATTTCTCTTATTAGGGGGTCTCAGCCTCACCCAGACAGAGGTTCTCAGCCGCCTGCAGAAAAAAGGCCTAGAACTGAGCAGGCAGACAACCTCTCTTCAGATGAAGCCTCTGGGGATTCAGAGCATTCAGAAACCCAAGAGGAATCCTTCCAGCTGAGGAATCTATTCCCTCTGCCTCCCCTCCAGAGGATTTTTCCTCCACTCCATGAGGGAGCATTTTAAGTGGCAGGGTCAGGAATTTTCTGATTCCAGGAAAAGGCTACGTACCTTCCTTAAGTTACCCCAGCACAGACCTTTAGCTATTCCGCCAGTTTTGGATGTCCTGGATGATGTTTTCTCCGACTCCAGTGCTTCCCCTGATTCTCTCCCTCCTGCTCCTGTCAAGCCAGACCGATATTATAGGGTCCCTGACACTCACAAGCATCTCTTTAAGGCCCACTCTGTGGATCTAGAAACTATTTCACAGGGCCCCAAAGGAGTGTCTACCTCCTCAGCCAGGAATCCACTGCCAGCTGACAGGGAAGCAAGGTCCCTGGAGAGATGGGGTAAAAAAGTCTATACCTCTACCACCCTTGCCATGAGGTCTCTTAACTGCCTTTTTCATATGTTTCAGTGCCAAGATTATTTACTGGATGATTTGCAGAAAAAGATAGCCTCTCCTGAGCCTATAGATAGAAAGGCATTGCAGAATTTGGTTCATAATACCCAGCAGGTTAGTAATCATTTTCTACAGTGTGGTTATGATGCATTGGAGGCTTCATGTAGGGCAGCTATGACAGGGGCTGTTATCCGTAGGCATGCTTGGTTGAAAGAACAGCCGTTGCCAGATCATGTTAAAGTAAAGCTCCTGGATGCACCTCTGGATAAACAGAAGCTTTTTGGAACTAATGCTCAGGATGTGTTGAAATCTATTGAAGAGAAGGCAAAATCAGTTCAAACAGTAAAGGATTTCCTCCAGGTTCAGCCCCCAAGGTTTAGCCGGAATTGGCCTTCAAAGAATTGGTCCTTTCCAGACTCTGACAAGTTTCAAAGGGGAAAGAACAGGCATGCACGAGGTAGAGGGCAATACAGAGGCTCCTACAGGGGACGCCAATGGCAACCACAAAATCAAAGAAATGGCACAGGTAGTACACCTGCACCACAGGGACAATCACAATGACTTACCTTTCACTCCGCCTACCAAGGCTCAAAGAGAAGCACCTATAGGCGGAAAATTATCTCTATTCTCAAAAAACTGGCACATTATAACAAAGGACAATTGGATTCTGGACATAATAGACAGAGGTTACAGGTTCCACTTCCATACCTTACCAACAGGACAAGGCATGCCAAACCTGCCACAAAATCAAAGGGCAGAGGCACTCATAGAAGTCTCAAAGCTGTTACAAATAAAAGCAATAGAGAAGGTTCCTCCTCAGGAACAAGGCCAGGGATTTTATTCAGGACTGTTCCTTGTTCCAAGAAAAGAAAAACAATGGAGGCCTATATTGGACTTGTCCGTTCTAAATACTTTTCTCATGGTGCCAAAATTCAAGATGCTGACGTTACAGCAACTTCTTCCCATGCTAGACAAGGGGTCTTGGCTGGTTACTCTGGACCTCAAGGAGGCATACCTGCATGTCCCTATCAGACACAGTTGCAGAAGATACCTCAGATTTCTTGCAGGAACAGAGCACTATCAATTCTCAGCATTGCCGTTTGGCTTATCTACTGCACCCAGAGTATTCACGAAATGCCTGGCATCAGTAGTGGCACATTGCAGACTCCAAGGGATTCAAATATACCCTTACCTGGACGACTGCCTAATTCAAGCAGATAGCAAACAGACCTTGATAAGACACTTGGATTACGTCATTCAATTGCTGCAGGCTTTGGGATACACAGTCAACATTCAAAAATCAAGATTACTGCCATCCCAAGAGATTATATTTCTAGGAGCAAAACTGGACACACAGCTGCAAATGGCTTTCCTCACAGAGGAGAAACAAGAACATTTAACAGCTTACTTCAGAGGCCTAGCAAAATTAACCCACCTGACCGCAAGGAAGACCTTGCAGGCCCTGGGGTTCATGGCATCTTGCATTCTTCTGATCCCTCTGGCAAGACTACACGTGAGAAAGCTGCAATGGTACCTAAAAAGCTTGTGGTCACAACACAGCCACAACCTAGAAGACATAATACCACTCATACCATGCCTGCAAAGGGAATTTTTGTGGTGGGCTCAAGCAAGTCACTTAAACGAAGGCATGCTTTTCAACAAACCTCCAACAAGCCAGACTATTACAACAGACGCCTCAGACCTTGGATGGGGGGCGCACATGGACGGCAGATGCATTCAAGGGCAATGGACTCCCATGGAGATGCATCAGCATATAAATCAAAAAGAGATGTTGGCAGTGATACATGCAATAGAAGCCTTTGGAAAATCTCTTCAACAGGGTCATCTGCTAATAAGAACAGACAACACCACTGTCATGTGGTACATAAACAAACAAGGGGGCACTCATTCCTACCCCCTCTGCAGACTAACAATGATTCTTTGGGAAAAGTCCCTGAAACTGAACATCTGCTTGCAATCCCAGTTTGTTCCAGGCAAGGACAATGTTCTGGCAGACATATTGAGCAGAAATTTCTTAGATCCACACGAATGGATGCTACACCCACGCATTTTCGCACAAATAGCATCTGCATGGGGAAGACCAGACATAGACCTCTTTGCATCTCATCTCAATCATCACCTGGAAAGGTTCTGCACAAGGATACACCATCCTCTAGCTTGGAGAACGGATGCTCTTTCCTTCAGCTGGAATGCTCTAACAATTTATGCATTCCCTCCTCTACCTTTGCTCACCAAGGTGTTACTGAAGATCAAGGCAGAACAGCCAAAAGGAATCTTGATAGCTCCAGACTGGCCAAGGCAACACTGGTATCCACTACTATTGAGCATAACTCACTCCAAACCGTGGCCCTTGCCTCAATGGCCTCTGCTCCTGACTCAACACAGTTACAAGACTGTTCATCAGAACCTGCAAACCCTAAAGCTAACAGCTTGGAGAGTTCCATGACTCAGACCCATGACTCACTCTCTGAAAAAGTTCAGGAAATTTTGCTGGAAGCTCGCAGACCTTCCACCAGAAAAACCTATTCGGCCAAATGGAAGAGATTCACCATCTGGAATGTCAACAAGGGCCAGGATGCATCATTAGTGAACATACCTCAGATACTGGAATACTTGACAGAAATGTTTCACAGTGGCCTCTCATACTCTTCCATCAAAATCCACGCTTCAGCTATCTCAGCACATTACAACTGTGATCCACCTGTGTTCTCGCATCCTTTGCTAAGACAGCTTCTAAGAGGCATAAAGAATATCAAACCTCCAAGGAAGCTACAAATTCCTGCATGGGACCTCAATTATGTCTTGGAAAAATTAACTCTTCCTCCTTTTGAACCAGCAGCAACTTCAGAAATGCAATTTCTCTCTTGGAAAACGGTTTTCCTGTTGGCAGTCACTTCAGCAAGAAGAGTCTCAGAGATACAGGCCCTCATGGCAGTTCCTCCTTTTCTCATCTTTCATCAGGACAGAGTTTCCCCTTAGGACCAATCCTTCATTCATGCCTAAGGTGATATCCAGAGTGTCTCTAAACCAAGCAATTCACCTGCCTACTTTCTTTCCTAACCCTCAAAATAAAGGGGAAAAGCTGCTGCATACTTTAGACATTCACAGACAACTACGCTACTACTTGGACAGAACAAAGTCCACCAGAAAGTCTGACCAACTGTTTGTAGCCTATGCTGCTGGAGTACAAGGAAAAGCAGTCACCAAACAAACTATCTCAAAATGGATTGGACACTGCATCAGATTCTGTTATTCTTTTCATGGAAAAGTGTGCCAGCCAATATTAGACCACACTCCACCAGAGCTATGGCCACATCCACAGCTTTTCTAAGAGGAGTGGCTACAAAAGACATTCTAGAGGCTGCTACATGGAGCTCCGTGCATACATTTACCAAACACTACAACCTGCCATTATACTCCAGATCCCGAGCAGGCTTTGCTTCGGCAGTCCTGCAGGGCCTTCTAGCTACACCATCTCTTGCTTAGTCTTACCACCCCCAGCTTGGCTATGGTATTCAACCCATATGTCAGGACTGCAGTTGCATTCTTGAAGGACATAGTACAGTTTTGTACCTACCATAAATGTAGATGTCCGATAGATATGCAACTGCAGTCAGGTTTTCCCTCCCTCCTACCCCTCTGTTTTCTCCCTTTTGGGTCCTTTCTCCCCTAACCTATCAGCTGGGGATATATGTTATGGTGTATCTGTTTATTACTGTTGTGCGTGTTTGGTTTTATCTGTTTATCCATTCACAAAATTTAGCCTTCCTTGGAGGGCACCTGGCATCTGGGGCAAGAAACACTGAAGAAGATGGCATCGGCTGATGCCTTTATACTCCAGCCGCTCTGACGTCGGGGAGGAGGCGACATCGGCCGACGCCGGACCCAGACTTTGGAATCTGGCCGACCGAAGGGCTGCATGAGGCAGGACAACCCATATGTCAGGACTGCAGTTGCATATCTATCGGACATCTACATTTATGGTAGGTACAAAACTGTACTTTTTGTTGCTCCTTTCATGGAAAAACTGTGCCAGCTAGCATTAGACCTCATTCCACAAGAGCCACAGCCACCTCCACAGCCTTCTTAAGAGGGGTGGCTACCAAGGACATTTTAGAAGCTGCTACATGGAGCTCCGTGCATACATTTGCCAAGCATTACAATTTACCTTTATATTCCAGATCCAGAGCAGGCTTTGCTACGGCAGTCCTGCAGGGCATTTTAGCTACACCATCCTTTACATAGTTCCTCCACCCCCAGATTGGCTATGGTATTCTACCCATATGTGATGACTGCAGATGCATCCTTGAAGGACATAGTACAGTTTTGTACCTACCATAAATGTAGATGTCCGATAGGTATGCATCTGCAGTCAGGTTTACCCTCCCTCCTTCCCCTCTGTGGTATTTCTTGGGTACTTACCCCTCTTATAGCTAGCTGGGGTGATCTATTATGGTGTATTTGTTTTTATATTATTGTGCATGTTTGGATTTTTAAATGCATCTCTCCAAATTTAGCCTTCCTTAGAGGGCACCTGGCATCTGGGGCAAGAAAAACTGAGGAAGATGGCGCCGGCTGATGCTTTTATACCCCAGGCGCTCTGACGTCGGGGAAAGGGGGAAAGTGCGACATCAGCCGATGCTGGACCCAGACTTTGGAATCCAGCTGACCGAAGGGCTGCCTGAGGCAGGACAACCCATATGTGATGACTGCAGATGCATACCTATCGGACATCTACATTTATGGTGGGTACAAAACTGTACTTTCTCTGCACTGCCCTTTGGCTTGTCTACTGCGCCCAGGGTATTCACAAAGTGCCTGGCTCCAGTAATTGCATTTTGCAGCAAAGAAATATTCAAATATATCCATACCTAGACAATTGTCTAATTCAGGCAGAAAACCAGGCCATTCTTCTAAAACATCTGGTGTTTGTAAAAAGGGTTCTAACTTGTCTAGGGTGCACCATAAATGAAAAGAAATGACAACTGGTACCCTCTCAAAAAATTACATTCCTGGGTGCAAGCTTGAATACAACTGCCCAGATGGCTTTCCTTATGCCAGAAAAGCAAATTCATTTTGTGACTTACTTCAAACAGGTGGCCACAAAAACCCTGTTATCTGCAAGACAAATAATACAAGCCTTGGGTTCATGGCCGCCTGCATTCTTCTAATTCCGTATGCAAGACTGCATATGAGGAAAGTTTATGGAGTCAACATTGTCACAGCCTGGAGACAATGATTCCTATCATACCTTGCCTACGCCTAGAGTTCCTGTGGTGGGCAGAGGTCTGCCATTCACACCACCCCCTGCCACCCAAACCCTAACTACAGACGCATCAGACTGTGCATGGGGGGCTCATCTGGCAGGGAAGTGCATTCAGGACAAATAGAGTCCAAATCAAATGCACCTTCATATCAGTCAAAAAGAAATGCTAGCTGTACAGAATGCTCGGAGCCTTCAAGGACTACTTTCATCCAGGACAACTAATGGTAAAGACAGACAACACCACGGTTATGTGGTACATAAACAAGCAGGGGGGTACACATTCCTACCCCGTCTGCAGACTAGGCATGGCATTGTGGAACACGGCCTTGAGCTAACAAGTACAACTACAGGCTCAATTCCTGCCAGGAAAGCTGAATATTCTGGCAGACGAACTAAGCAGAAATCTCATGGACCCACAGGAATGGAAACTGGAACCACAGATTTTCAACATGTTGAGAAGCAAATGGGGGAGTCCACACACAGATCTTTTGCCTCACCCCGGAACTACCATTTGGACAAATTTTGCACAAGAACTCCTCACAAAAAAGCCTGGAAGGTGGATGCTCTGTCCTTCAGCTGGAAAAAACTGTCAGTCTATGCCTTTCCCCCTCTGCCTCTGCCTCTGCTCCCCAAAGTTCTGCTAAAAGTCAAACAGGACAAACCAAAAAATGATTTTGATTGCTCCAGACTGGCCATGCCAACACTGGTACTCACTCTTGCGCAGTGTGTCACAAATGTCTCCATGGTACCTGCCTCAGACACCTTCATTACCGTCTCAGCAGGAGAACCAAATTCTGCAGCCTCAGCTCCAAACATTGAATCTTGCAGCTTGGCTAACCACTTAAATTCCCCCTTAGCATCCCTCAGCAAACCTGTAATGGATGTCATTTTGGAGGCGAGAAGACCTAGTACTAGAAAATCTTATGCTGACAAATGGAAAAGATTCTGTGCCTGGAGTCAATCTCAAGGAATGAGCACAGCAGTGCTCAGTTTACATCAGATTTTGCAATACTTAACTGAGATGCTGCACAATGGCCTGTCTTTTTCCTTCATTAAAATCCATGCATCAGCCATTTCAGCTCATTACAACACAGACCCCCCCCCCCTTCTCTCATCCTCTGCTCAAGCAGTAACTCGGAGGGGCCAAAAACTTACGACCACCCAGGAGAGCTCCAACCCCTGCCTGGGACCTTAACTTTGTATTGGAGAAACTCACTCTACCTCCTTTCAAGCCAGCTGCTACTGCAGACTTAAAATTTCTTTCTTGGAAAGCAGCATTCTTTTTAGCAATCACTTCAGCTAGAAGGATATCTGAATTACAGGCCCTTATGGCATTGGAGCCTTTCATCATCTCTCATGCGGACAGGGTGTCACTCAAGACCAATCCATCCTTCATGCCCAAGGTGGTATCCAGTGTGGCTCTTACTCAGTCCATTCATTTGCCAACTTTCTTTCCCAATCCACAGAACAAGGGGGAACGTATTCTGCATTCATTGGGTGTGCACAGACAACTTAGATTCTACTTGGACAAGACTAAATCTCGAAGAAAATCTGAACAACTGCTGGTAGCATTTGCTGTAGGGGCAGAGGGGAAGGCTATTTCAAAACAAACCATTTCTAAATGTATAAGCCATTGCATTCATTTCTGCTATAAGCACCATGGAAAACCTATCCCCCAGGGGATCAGATCTCATTGCACTAGGGTGTTCCTACTGGGGATATTCTAGAAGCTGCTACCTGGAGTTTCAATTCATACTTTCACCAAGCATTATCACTTACCAATTTTCTCTAAATCCAGAGCTGGCTTTGCCACTGCTGTCTTGCAGGGCCTTATAGCTGGTCCTAATGCTGTATAAATCCATCCTCCCAACCATAGCTTTGGGAATCTACCCAAATGTAATGACTGCAACAGTGAAACATGAAGAACTTAGTACAGTTGTGTACACTTACCATAAATGTAGATGCTCGAGTGTATTCATTGTTGCAGTCCTGGTTACCCTCCCGCCAGCTGCTTTTCTCTTACTATATCTCTACTTTCTTTCACTATGCTTAAAAGCCTTTTTGGTGTATTTGCTTTTGGTTGGAGGTATATTTTTGTGTTTTTAATTTTATTTTACTCCCCATTTGGGGGGGGCACCTGACATCTGGGGCAAGAAAAACTGATGTATTGGCGTCGGCTGCATGTTTTATAACCTAACCCTGACGACCTGATGTCATGGAAGAAGGGACAGCAACCGACGCAAGACCCAAGACTTTGTTAATCAGGCTGACTGAGGGCAACCTGCCAGCAGATTACCCAAATGTAATGACTGCAACAGTGAACACACTCGAACATCTACATTTATGGTAAGTGTACACAACTTTACTATCTTTTTCTGCATGCCACTTCATGGTGTGGGATTGTTTTTATAAGTATAAATGTTTGGTTAAATTCTCTTTCTGAATGGGATTAGAGTCTTGTTTAATAATTTTTATCGAAGAGCTTTGAATAGTGTTGTGTGGAATTCTCAGGCTGCAACTGTGAATGATTTTTTTTTAGGTCTGTAATTAATGTTGTGTTCTTTGAGGCTTGTTGTAGTTGTTTATTCTAATTTGTATTTTTCAAAGTATGATTCTGTGGACCATGCAATAAGCATTTCTTTTTTTTTTTTGTTGTTGATTATTTCCAACACTCACACTAAGATCAAAAATCTAAGAAGTTCGATTTTTGCCTTAAAATGTTTACTCAAAGGGAATGCTGAAGTTCAAGGATTGCATACTGAACATTTCAGGGTTTTGCATACTGCTTTTACTTTTCCAAAAATGATTTATGCAGATGTTCTTCATGTTTCACTTTTGCAGTCATCACACTTGGGTTATCCAGTGGTAGCCCTCAGTCGGCCCGAATACCAGAGGGTTAGTATTTCTGCGTCAGTTGCTGTCACTCCAGGACTGACGTCAGGTTTTCAGTGGTATAAAATCGGGCAGCCAACGCCATTACATCAGTCTTTCTTGCTATGGAGCCCGAAGCAGAAGCAGTTTGCATGAGTGCCGGTCTGCCGCTGAGTTTTCATTTCTGAATTGAAGTTGAAGTTTTCTAAAGCTAAGTACCCCATTGGGGATCCTTTTTTTCTTGCTCTAACCGATGTCAGAAAAGGTAAACAATTGTCTCACCTGTGGAAAGCAAATACACACTGAGACATCCATTCTTACTGTGTCACCTATTTAGGTCTAGACTACGATGTCCCTCACTGTCGCTTTTGTGCTTTGTTCAACGTCAGAACTATACGTCGTCGGGCCCTTATTGTAGCTAAATATTTTCGCACTCAGTCCTCGAATTCCGATTGGCTTCGTTAAGCCATCTGACTACCGATCTTCTGAAAAAACTTAAGTATAAAAACAGAGGCAGACCACACAGGTCCAAAACTGCCGATGATGCTTCCGTTAAGCTAGTCGTCAGTTTTCCGGTCCTCAATGAGGTGCTTTCGCAGCACCTGATGCCCGCTTCATTGGATTCGCAGGCTGCTACCGAGACCCGTTCGGAGTCCGGTATGCCACTAGACTCTTCTTCGACTAAGGATCCTGCGGATGTCTCTACCATGGATGGGTCCAGAGCCGCTGAGCAGGCATCACCTTCCAAGGAAGCTCTTCGCAATACCGATACTCTACACAAACCGACAATTTCTTTTGCATCTTCAGTTCTTCCTAAAACTATCGAGTTTCTAAGGCCCAAGGTGTGAACTATGCCTAAAAATCCGACGACCCAAGCTCAGGCACCTGTTTCCATGCCTCCGTCTCAAATGCTTAAAATGGCAGAAGACCTTATTATGCTTATTAGGGGAACCCGGGCTACCCCTTCCAAAAGAAAAAGAGACTTGTCCCCAATAGTTTTATCTGAACAGGAGTCCGATGACTCTGATGATGTTCATCGTGTTACACTGCTGCAGTCATTACACTTGGGTTATCCTGCCGTCAGGCGGTCCCGCAGTCGGCCAGAGTTCCGAAGTGTTGGTCCGGCGTCGGTTGCTGTCGCCTCCTCCCTGCCGTCACTGCGACAGGGGAATATAAGATGCAGCCAATGCCATTTTCTTCAGTCTTTCTTGCCGCACGGTGCCCGAAGCAAAAGCAGTTCGCAAGTGCCGACAGTCTCCTGAGATTTTCATTCCGAATCCAGAACCGAAGTCTTCTACAAAGCTAAGTACCCCATTGGGGAAACTTTTTCTTGCCTCAGACTGATGTCAGTAAAAGTTAATAACTGTATTTCTTGTGGAAAGCAAATACCTCATAAGGATTTCCATTCCTATTGTATCCCATGCCTAGGCCCTGACCACGACGTTACTGGTTGTCGGTTTTGTGCTAGGTTTAACAAGCGCACTATTAAACATCGGTTTGATTTTGCCCGACATTATTTTGGTAGAAAATTCAATTATAACATGCCGTCGGAACTTCCAACGACCGGAATACACAAAAAACGCAAAGACAAGGATAGGCATCCAAGGCCCAAAACTGACGACAAAGCCTTTTCTAAGCCAGTCACCGGTTCTCCGGTTTTCAGCGAGGCGCCTTCACAGCCCCTGACGATCGCTTCTGTAGAACCACAAGCCGCCTCTGACTCCCACGTGGAGATGGCTGGGCCTTCGGACGCACAAGCTCTTCAGCCTACGGAGACTAAACTTTCAGAGGCATTCGGAGTAGCTGAGCAACTCACAGCTACAGAGGGTGTCTTCAGGCCTACTCAGTTAAGCATTAAACTCTCCGCTAAGTCTAAGCCTCCTTTAAAGTCAAAGAAACAAATACAGCATTCTCCAGGACAGGCCTCCATGCCTACGAAGCAAATGTTCAAAATGGCCGAAGACCTAATTACTCTGATTAGGGGGTCCCATCCCCCTCCTGATAAAAGGCCTAGACAGGATGCAGACTATGACTCATCCGACTAGGTGTCCATCTCTTCTGATTCATCCTCAGACCTAGGATTCTCTTTACCCCCTTATGAGGATTCTGATGCTGAGGAATCAATTCCATCAGCCTCACTGCCTGAGGACTACTCCTTTGGGGAAACCCTAAATACCATTAGGGAGCATTTCCACTGGGAAGGCCAGGATTTCTCAGAATCCACGAAAAGGCTCAGAGACTTGCTTTTATTCAACACAGACCCCTTGCTATTCCGCCAGTGTTAGATATTGTGGATGATGTGTATACTTAATCCAGCTTAAATCCTGATTCCTTACCTCCAGCCCCTGTTAAACCTGACATACTACAGAGTCCCTGACTCACATAAATTTCTGTATAAAAGCCCTGTCGCTGACCCTGAAACTATTTCTCAGGGACCCAAAGGAGTTAAGGCCTCATCAGCCAAGAATCCAGTTCCCTCTGACAGAGATTCCAGAGCATTAGACAGATGGGGAAAGAAAGTATATACGTCTGCAACTTTAGCAATGCAAGCCTTAAATTGCCAGTTTCACATGCTAAAATATCAGCGATGTTTACTGTCTCAGTTAAAACAAAAAATGCTTCCAGAATCAGATGATCCTAATTTTAAAGAAATGCAGGATTTATTGCATGCAGCTGAACAAGTGGGAAAGCATACTTTGCAGTGTGGTTTTGATTCTCTAGAGGCCTCTTGCAGAGCAGCAGTTACAGGCTCTGTCATTTGAAGACATGCTTGGTTAAAAGAACATACGTTACCAGATCATGTTAAAGCAAAATTATTGGATGCACCTTTGCAGCAGGATGTGTTATTTGGAATTAAGGCAGAAGAGGTATTAAAGAAAATGGAGGATAAGGCAAAATCTATGCAAACGGTGAAGGATTTCTTACAGGTTCAGCCTCCTAGATTTAGCAGAAACTGGCCAACTAAGAATTGGTCCTTTCCAATTACAGACAGACCTCAAAGGGGAAGATACAGACGTCCAAGAGGTAGAGGTCAAACACAAGGTCCTTACAGGCCTCGACAATGGGTTGCATCAGGCCAGAAAGAAAGGGAAGACGGGCCACAACCATATAAAAAGCAGCTGCAATGACTTCCCACTACAGCTGCCAAACAAATCCTTCTTGGCAGCCCCCTTGGGAGGAAACCTGGCACTCTTCTACCACAATTGGCAAATGATCACCAAAGACAATTGGGATGTCCTTCAAGGATGCATCTGCAGTCCTTACAAATGGGTTGTCCTGTCCTCAGGCAGCCCTTCGGTCGGCCGGATTCCAAAGTCTGGGTCTGGCTTCGGCTGGTTGTATTTCAAGGTTACAGGTTCCACTTTCACACTCTGCCAAGGTTAAAAGGAATGCCAAATCTGCCACCAAATCAATGGACAGAGGCTCAAAAACAAATTACAGCTCTCATGGATATGAGAGCTATTCAAAAGGTACCATCACAGGAGCAAGGACAAGGATTTTACTCGAGACTCTTTCTGGTACCCAGAAAGGACAAAGCCTGGAGGCCCATTCTGGATCTTTCATCTCTAAACACTTACCTGGATGTTCCGAAATGCAAAATGTTGACATTACAGCAGCTTCTTCCCATGCTGGGCAAGAAAGCTTTGCTCGTGACTTTGGACCTCAAAGAGGCATACCTGCATGTCCCTATCAGACAAAACTGCAGAAGATACCTCAGATTCATAGCTGGTTCAATGCACTACCAGTTCTCTGCACTGCCCTTTGGCTTATCTACTGCGCCCAGTGTCTTCACAAAGTGCCTGGCACCAGTAATTGCATTTTGCAGACAGAAAGGAATTCAAATTTATCCGTACCTGGACGACTGCCTGATTCAAGCAGAGAGCAAGGACATTCTTCTAAAGCATCTGGCGTTTGTAAAAAAGTTATTAAGTTGCCTGGGGTACACAGTAAACGAAAAGAAATCAAAACTAGTGCCCTCAAAAGAGGTTATATTCCTGGGTGCCAGCTTGAACACAACGGGCCCAGATGGCTTATCTCACGCCAGACAAACAAGGACATATGACTCGATACTTTCAATTGATGGCAACAAAGACCCAGCTCCCTGCAAGAAAAATTCTGCAGGCCTTGGGTTACATGGCATTCTGCATACTGCTAATTCTATATGCCAGACTGCATATGAGGAAACTACAATGGTACCTAAAGAATGTATGGTCTCAACACTGTCAAAGTTTGGAAACAGTTATGCCACTAATCCCTTGCCTTCAACAGGAGTTTCAATGGTGGGCTCAAGCTTGTCACCTCAACAAGGGACAGCCTTTTACACATTCCACAGCCAGGCAAACACTGACAACAGATGCATCGGATTACACCTGGGGAGCACACATGGCAGGCAAATGTATTCAGGGCATGTGGACCGCAGAACAAAGGCATCTTCACATCAATCAAAAAAAGATGCTAGCTGTACAAAATGCAATTATAGCTTTCAAGGACCTGCTGCATCCAGGACAACTACTACTAAAGACAGACAACACCACAGTTATGTGGTACATAAACAAGCAAGGGAGCACTCACTCCTACCCCCTATGCAGACAAGCTATGACCTAATGGAACACAGCTATAAACCTTCAAGTTCATCTACAAGTGCAATTCCTGTCAGGAGAGAAAAACACACAGGCAGACGACTTAAGCAGAAACATCATGGATCCCCACGAATGGGAGTTGAATCCACAAATATTCAGAATGATAACACAGAAGTGGTGGAGCCCGGACATAGATCTGTTTGCATCCCCAATAAACTGCCAGCTACAAAAATTCTGCACAAGGAGTTACCATCCACAAGCATGGAAAGTGGATGCCCTCTCATTCAGCTGGAAAAACCTACAAGTATACGCTTTCCCACCACTACCTTCGCCTGCCAAAGGTACTTATAAAAGCCAGGCAGGAAGAGCCAGAGATGATCCTGATTGCACCAGACTGGCCACGCCAGCACTGGTACCCAATCTTAAGGAGCTTAGCACAAGAACCACCCTGGATTTTGCCTCAAATCCCAAATCTACTGACTCAGCACAACAAACAAATACTACACAGCCAGCTAAACACCTTAAACCTAGCTGCATGGAAGATTCCTTAGTCAAGCAACCAATGCCTCTCTCCAAAGCTGTTATAGATGTCATTCTGGAGGCTAGAAGGCCTAGTACCAGGAAAGCCTATTCTGATAAATGGAAGAGATTCTGTGCCTGGAACCAAGCTCACAGCCTTGAACCTCTTGTCCCAAACATTCCTCAGATACTACAATACTTAACTGAGATGCTGGACAAAGGACTCTCCTTCTCATCCATCAAGATCCACGCCTCTGCCATCTCTGCTCATTACAACACGGATCCACCAATTTTCTCTAATCCTCTGTTAAAACAGTACCTCAGAGGGGCTAAAAACATAAGACCGCCCCGTAGAGCACCTACTCCAACTTGGGACCTCAACTTTGTTTTGGAGAAGCTAACTTTACCTCCTTTTGAGCCAGCCAACACAGCAGAATTAAAATATATCTCTTGGAAAACTGCTCTGCTCCTGGCAATAACATCAGTACAAAGAGTTTCAGAATTACAGGCACTAATGGCAGTGGAATCTTTCCTCATTTTCCACCAGGACAGGGTGTCTTTACGAACTAACCCTACTTTTATGCCAAAGGTGGCATCCAGTGTGGCTCTAAACCAAACTATTCACCTGCCAACTTTTTATCCTAAACCACAGAATAAAGGAGAGAGACTACTGCTCTCTTTGGACATTCACAGGCAGTTACGCTTCTACTTGGACAAAACCAAAGCTTTCAGAAAATCTGAGCAATTATTGGTAGCATATGCTGCAGGATCACAGGGAAAGGCCATTTCAAAACAGACTAGTTCAAAATGGATAGGGCATTGTATACGTTTCTGCTACACATACCATGGAAAACCTGTACCTAGCAGCATTAGATCTCACTCCACCAGGGCAACAGCCACTTCAACTGCCTACCTCAGGGGAGTACCTGCCAAGGATATTTTGGAAGCAGCAACTTGGAGTTCTGTACACACCTTCACCAAGCATTACCATCTGCCTCTATACTCTAAATCCAGAGCTGGCTTCACCACTGCAGTGCCTTATAGCCACCCCAAATGCCTTATAGGACCAGCCACCCTTCCTCAGCTTTGGGATTCTACCCAAGTGTAATGACTGCAGCAGTGTAACACGATGAACATAGTACAGTTTTGTACCTACCATAAATGTAGATGTTCGAGTGTAGACACTGCTGCAGTCCAGGCTACCCTCCCTCCTTCCCCTCTTACTGGCTGGTACGTTCCTATGTCTTCTACCCTTACTACCTATGGGGAGTATTTGCTGGTAGCTGTAAGTTGTTTTTTGCTTTTCTTATATATCTTTTATTAGCAACTGGAATTGCCTACCTATTTAGAGGCACCTGACATCTGGGGCAAGAAAAACTGAAGAAAATGGTGTCGGCTGCATCTTATATATACCCCTGTCGCACTGACGTCAGGGAGGAGGCGACAGCAACCGATGCCAGACCAAGACTTTGGAACTCTGGCCGACTGCGGGACCACCTGACGGCAGGATAACCCAAGTGTAATGACTGCAGCAGTGTCTACACTCGAACATCTACATTTATGGTAGGTACAAAACTGTACTTTTCTGAATATGAAGACATGCAACCCCTCTCTGCTTATGAGGATTCTGATGCAGAGGAATCCATTCCTTCTGCCGCTCCTCCCGAGGATTTTTCATTTGGTGACACCCTACATACTTTAAAGGAGCATTTCCAATGGGAATGTCAGGACTATCCTCAGTCAAAAAAGAGACTCGGAATTCTTAGATTTGCCACAGCACAGACCTTTAGGCATTCCTCCTGTCCTGGATGTTGTGGATGATGTTTTTATGGAATCCAGTTTGACTCCTGACAACCCTTCCTCTTGCTCCCAGGAAACCTGACCGGTACTACAGAGTCCCTGACTCTCTCAAATTCCTTTACAAAAATCCTACTGCTGACTCAGAGATCATCTCCCAAGGACCTTAAGGAATTAAAGCAACCTCAGCTAAGAATCCCAGTCCTTCAGACAGGGATTCCCGAGCTTTAGACAGATGGGGTAAAAAAGTATACACCTCTGCAACTCTTGCTATTAGAATAATAAATGGTCAGTTCCACATGCTGAAATATCAGCAGCATGCCATGGAACTCCTCAAACAAAAAATATCTTCCTTTCCTGCTTCTGCAGAAAATAAAGAATTACAAGAGCTTATGCATCCTGCAAGCCAAGTTGCTAAGCACACCTTGCAATGTGGCTTTGATGATCTAGAAGCATCTTGCATGGCAGCAGTCACTGATTCTGTCCTTAGAAGGCATGCTTGACTTGAAGAACAGACCTTGCCAGAACATGTCAAATCAAAATTATTGGACACACCATTGAACAAAGACAATTTCTTTGGCACCAAGGCAGAAGATGTCTTAAAAAAGATGGAAGAAAAAGCTAAATCTATACAGACCGGTCCAGCCTCCGAGGTTCAGTAGGCATTGCCCCTGCAAACACTGGTCCTTACCGGCCCCCTACAGGCCAGCTCAGCCCAGACACCGGGGACGCAGAGCCACCCCAGACAGCAGTCCCAGGGAATGCAGAGATCTAAGCAATAGAGTTCCTCCTCTTCAAAAACAGGGAGTGCTAAGCCACCCCCTTATGGTAAGAAATCACAATGGCTTTACACCTCCACCCCTTACCTATGCCCCCCTGCTTGTGCCCCTAGGAGGAAAACTCTCCTTCCATGCAAATAACTGGGCCTGTACTACCAACAACCGATGGGTCCTCAACATAGTGTCCCAGGGATACAAATTTTATTTCCACACTCTGTCAACCCCAGAAGGGATCTTCCTCCAAACCAATGGGCAGAGGCCAAAAAGCAAGTCCTTTCCCTGCTCACCATGAGGGCAATACAGCATGTTCCTGCAGACCAGATAAGCCAAGGTTTCTATTCCAGACTCTTCCTGGTACCCAGAAAAGAGGGCATCTGCTGGCCAATCCTCGATCTATCCATTCTAAACACCTTTCTGGTGATACCAAAATTTAAAATGCTCATCCTCCAGCAGCTTCTTCCTATGCTTTCCAAGGATGCTTGGTTAGCCACCCTAGATCTAAGAGGCCTACCTCCACATCCCAATCAGGGAATCTTGCAGGAAATGTCTACGTTTCAAAGCAGGATCTATGCACTTTCAGTTCTCTGTGCTTCCCTTTGGATGGCTTATCCACTGCTCCCAGAGTTTTCACAAAATGCCTGACTCCAGCCATTGCTTTTTGCTGACAAAGAAATATTCAAATTTACCCCTACTTAGACGGTTGCGTGATTCAGGCAGACAGGAAAAGCTGTCACAGCACCTGACCTTTTGTAAAGGACCTACTGACCTTCCTGGGGTATACTGTCAATGAAAAGAAATCAAAACTAGTCCCCACACAAAAATTGTATTACTGGGAGCAAGCCTGGGCACAGCATCCCAGATGGCATTCCTTACTCCAGAAAAACAAGCCTACCTGACATGCTACGTCTCTCAACTAACCACCATTATTTCTTCCCACAATATTTACTTCCCTATGTGAGGCCAGAAGCCCCAGCACTAGAAAATCCTATGCTGACAAGTGGAAAAGGTTTTGCACCCGGATCCAGGCTCAGGGAGCCAAAACAGCACAGCCCTCCCAACCTCTCATCCTGGATTACCTAGCAGACCTACTACACAGGGGTCTAGTCTTCTCTTCTATTAAAATTGATGCCTCTGCCATCTCTGCTCATTACAGCACAGAGCCACCTCTCTTTTCACACCTTCTCATCAAACAGTTCCTAAGAGCGGCTAACAACTTAAGGCCACCCAGACTTTGTGTTGGAAAAGCTCACCCTACCCCCCTTTGAGCCTGCAAATTCAGCAGAGTTAAAATTCCTCTCTTGGAAAACAGCCATACTTCTGGCCATCACTTCAGCTAGAAGAGTTTCACAGCAATACAAGCACTCATGGCTGTAGAGCCCTTCTTCATTTTCCATGATGGCAGGGTCTCCCTCAGGACTAAACCATCCTTCATGCCTAAAGTGGTGTCCGGTGTGGCTCTCAACCAGTCCATTCATTTGCCCACCTTTTTCCCCAACCCACAAAACAAGGGGGAAAGGTTCTGCACTCTCTAGATATGCGCAGACAGCTCAGATTCTGTCTGGATAGGACTAAATCTTTTAGGAAAAACTGACCAGTTCCTAGTCAGCTTCGCAGGAGGGGCAGAGGGCAAGGCCATCTCCAAACAAACAGTCTCCAAATGGATAGCACATTGCATCCATTTCTGCTACAAGCAGCACGGGAAACCACCCTCGAAGGGGGTCAGGATGCATTCCACCAGGGCAACCTCCACCTCTGCAGCTTTTCTCAGAGGGGTCCCCACTAGAGGCATCCTGGAGGCTGCAACATGGACTTCTGTTCATGCCTTTACCAGGCATTACCACCTGCCTATCTTCTCCAAATCCAGGGCAGGCTTTGCCACTGCAGTCTTGCAGGGCATCCTAGCCAGCCCTCAGTCTTCTTGACTGCCTCCACCCTTTTCTTCAGCTTTGGGAATCAACCCAAGTGTGATGACTGAAACAGTGAAACACGAAGAACATAGCACAGTTGTGTACACTTACCCTAAATGTAGATGTTCGCATGTATTCACTGTTGCAGTCCTAGTTTCCCACTCTCCATCCCCCTTGTCTGTCTCTCTCTCTCTCTCTCTCTCTTCCTGTCCTTACAAGAGAATTTTTGGTATTTACTTTCTACTGGTGGTGTTTTTCCACCATAACCTAGCTCCCTGTTTGGGTGCGCCTCACAGTTGGGGCAAGAAAAACTAATGTAATGGCGTCGGCTGCCTGATTTTATACCACTGAAGACCTGACGTCAGTCCTGGAGCAGCAGCAGCTGAGGCAGAAATACTAAGCCTCTGGTATTCGGGCCAACTGAGGGCTACCCCTGTCAGGATAACCCAAGTGTGATGACTGCAACAGTGAATTCACTCGAACATCTACATTTATGTGTACACAACTGTACTTCTTTACTCAGAGACATTGCATATAGCAGTAAGGGCTGCATATCTTCCCTTCCAACTGCTTTACTCTTTCAAGAAAGGTAAATATCAACTTTTTACAGGTGCCTAATGTTTCATGACCATGTATTAGCTGCTTACTCTAAATGTTTATGATCTTCGTGTTTCACTTTTGCAGTCATCACATTTGGGTTATCCCTCCCAGGGCAGCCCTCGGCCGGCCCGATTACCAGAGGCTTAGTATTTCTGCATCAGTTGCTGTCGCTTCAGGACTGACGTCAGGTCATCAATAGTGTAAAGTAAGGCAGCTGACGCCATTACATCAGTCTTTATTGCCGTGGAGCCTGAAGCAGAAGCAGTTGGCAGGGGTGCCAGTCGGCCGCTACCTGAGTTTCGTCTACCAAATCGAAGCTGAAGTCTTCTAAAGCTAAGTACCCCATTGGGGATCCTTTTTTCATGCACTAACTGATGTCAGAAAAAGTTAACAATTGTCTCGCCTGTGGAAAGCAAATACTACACTGAGACTTTCATTCTTACTGCGTCACTTGTTTAGGCCCAGACCACAACATCCCCCATTGTCGCTTCTGTGCTTTGTTCAACGCCAGAACTGTCCATCGTCGGGCCCTTATTGTAGCTAGATCTTTTTGCTTAAAGTACTCACCGACACTCCCGTTAAGCTAGTCATCCATTCTCCTGTCCTCAGTGAGGTGCTTTCATAGCCCCTGATTCCCACTTCTGTGGATTTACAGGCCGCTACCGAGACCCTTTCGGAGTCCCGTATGCCGCAAAACTCTTCTTCGACAAAGAATGTGGTCGTCTCTGCCTTGGATCGGTCTGGAGCCACTGAGCAGGCACCGCCTTCCGAAGAAGTCCTTCACACTGCCGATTATCGACACAAACCGACGTCTTCTTTCGTGACTACCGTTCCTTCAAAAACGACTGAGTTTCTTAGGCTCAGGGTACGAACCACAGCCAAGAAACCGACGACCCAATCTTGGGCAACTGCTTCCTTGCCTCAGTGTCAAATACTTAAAATGGCGGAAACCCTTATCATGCTAATCAGGTGAAGCCAAGCTACCCCCTCCAAAAGGAAAAGAGATCTGTCCCCTGTAGTTTTGTCTGAATAAGAGTGAAATGACTGTGATGCATCTGAATATGAAGACATGCAACCCCTCTCTACTTATGAGGATTCTGATGCAGAGGATTCCATCCTTTCAGCCTCTCCCCCCAAGGATTTTTCCTTTGGGGAAACCCTTCATACCTTAAGGGAGCATTTCCATTGGGAGAATCAGGACTACCCTCAGTCTAAAAAGAGACTCGGGGAATTCTTAGATCTTCCACAGCACAGACCCTTGGCCATGCCTCCAGTCCTGGATGTTGTGGAGGATGTTTTCCTGGAATCCAGCTTGACTCCTGACACCCTCTCTCCTGCACCCAGAAAACCAGACATGTAGTATAGAGTCCTGCCTTTTGAACCTGGTTGACTTCTTCGAAACAGTCACCAAAGCCATAGATGAAGGGAAGGTAGTCCACACAGCCTATCTGGACCTTGCAAAGGCATTTGACACAATACCCCACTCGGGCATCGTAGATAAGCTATCCAGCTTAAATATAAACCCCTATGTCACAAGATGGGTCGCAAACTGGCTCAAAGACAGAACCCACAGAGTGAGAGTTGCTGGAGCCATGTCAGACTCGGAATTGGTCACAAGTGGCGTCCCACAGGGTTCTGTCCTGGGACCACTCTTGTTCGGTATATACTTTTCTGAGGTACAGGCAAACGTGGGAGGACTATGGCTCACCAAGTTCGCAGACGACTGCAAACTGGGTGCAATAATCGACTCTCCAGCTGACACAAACATCCTTCAAAAAGGTCTCACAGAGACAGATAACTGGTGCCAGCGCCATGGTTTAAAGCTAAATGCCAAAAAATGTATAGTCATACCCTTTGGCAAAAACAATGTGCCCACAAATTACCACATAGGTGGAAACCCATTAAGTACAGAGAAAGTTATTAGGGACCTGGGGACCCAAGTTGATAGCAATCTCTCCTTTGAAAACCACATTGCCAAAGTGGTTAGAAAGACCTTCTACATAGCCCACCTCATCATGAAGGGTTTCACATCTAGATCAAGAGAGGTAATCATGCCCCTTTATTCATCCCTCATCAGGCCCATCATAGAATACAATGCCCCTTTTGGGATGTACCTTACCCGACACCTGCAGCAATTAGAAAGACCGCAAAGTATCTCACCAAGAGGATCAAGGGTCTCAAACAGATGCCATATGCTGCTCAGTTAAAAAAACTCCAGCTCTACTCAGTTGCATACTGCCTACTTCGAGGAGATCTATGCCTGACATACAAAGCTATGTCAAATCCAGAATTAATGGACATGCTCCACCTCAGTAAATCTAAATCCCTTAGAGCCACACGAGGGACTTGAACCTCAGCACAGAAATAAATAGAACTTGCTGGAGGGACAGGTTCATAATCCAGAGGCTCCCTTCGCTCTGGAATAGAATTCCAGTTCATGTGAGGCAGAGCACCTCACTGAATCTCTTCAAGAAGAATCTCGTTAGGTGGCTGGGGGATCGTAGGTTTGTCCCAGGGATTACTCCCGTGTCACTATTAGACAGAGGCACAGTAAACTAAACCTTAAAAAGGGCACAGTATACTCAAATCAAGGGGTGGCGTAAGCCATACAGAATCGGGCTAGGCTTATAATTGCCCCAGGGCAGATAGCCTAGTATGAACCTATGACTTTCACAAATTTCTTTTTAAAAATCCTAATGCTGACCCTGAGGTAATTTCTCAAGGGCCCAAAGGCATTAAAGCAACCTCTGCCAAGAACCCCCCCCCCCCCTCAGATAGGGATTCCAGAGCACTAGACAGATGGGATAAAAAAGTATACACTTCAGCTACTCTTGCTATCAGGGCACTAAATTGTCAGTTCCATATGCTAAAATTTAAGCAACATATCCTGGAACTCCTCAAACGTACTGCGGTGGTGGTGCTGCAGTAGCATTGTCGTCTTACATTTAGACGTTGCCCATTCGATTCTCAGAGCGTTTTCTGTGTGGCAACATGCTGAATGGGCGTTCCTTCGTTGAAGGTTGTGCGTTAGGCCCGGCAAGCCAGCATGTAAAAATCTACTGCCAATCATTAGCGGACCGGAGTTCCGCTGTGGCGACCCCTAACCGGGAAAAGCCAAAAGACAATCCTAGAACTCCTCAAACAAAAAATGTCTTCCTTTCCTGCTTGTGCAGAATCTAAAGAGTTACAAGAGTTAATGCATTCTGCAAGTCAAGTAACTAAACACACCTTGCACTGTGGATGTTCTTCGTGTTTCACTGTTTCAGTCATTACATTTGGGTTATCTGTTTGCAGGTAGCCCTCAGCCGGCCTGATTGTCAAAGTCTTGCGTCCTGCATCGGTTGCTCTCTCTTCTTCCATGACGTCAGGTAGTCAGGGGTATAAAGCATGCAGCCGACGCCATTACATCAGTCTTTCTTGCCGTGCAGTGCCCGAAGCAGACGCAGTTCGCAAGTGCCGGTCGGCCGACTCCTGAAATTTTTGATGTTCTACGTGTTTCACTGTTGCAGTCATTACATTTGGGTAATCTGCTGGCAGGTTGCCCTCAGTCAGCCTGAATTCCAAAGTCTTGGGTCCTGCGTCGGTTGCTGTCTTCTCTTCCATGACGTCAGGTCATCAGGGGTATAAAACATGCAGCTGACGCCATTTTCTTTAGTCTTTCTTGCCGCACGGTGCCTGAAGCAGAAGCATTTCGCAGATGCCAGTCAGCTAACTACTGAAATATTCGAGTTTGAGTTTCAGAACCGAAGTCTTCACTAAAGCTAAGTACCCCATTGGGGAAACTTTTTTCTTACTTTTTACCGATGTCAGAAAAACTTATTAATTGTATTACTTGTGCTAAGCAAATACCTCATAAGGATTTCCATTTATACTGTATTCCTTGCCTAGGCCCTGATCACAACGTGCCTGGCTGTCGGTTTTGTGCTAGATTTAACCAACGCACTATTAAGCGTCAGTATATTTTTGCATCAAAGTATTTTGAAAACAGATTTAACTAACCAGAAATGTCGTCGGATAGCAATCCGACTACCGGAGTACATAAAAAACACAAAGAAAAGGACAGAGAAAGGCAGTCAAGATCCAAAACCGACGACAAAGCTTCTCCTAAGCTAGTCGCCGGTTTCCCGGTACTCAGTGAGGTGCTTTCGCAGCCCCTGATGCACACTACCTTCGAGTCGCAGGCCTCTACCAACACCCATGTGGAGTCCGGCATGCCACAAGATACTCAAGGTATTGGACCGACGGATGTATCTCTCTCAGATGGGTCCGTAGCCGCTAAGCAGGCACCGGCTTCTGAGAGTGTATTCAGACCTCAACATTTGTATATCAAACCGACGACAGCTGCAAAACCAAAGACAAAAGCAACTTCTAAAACTAAAAAAACAATGCATGATCCACATGCACAGGCCTCTATGCCTAAAAAACAGATAATCAAAATGGCTGAAGACCTTATTACCTTGATCAGGGGTACCCATCCCCCTCCAGATAAGAGGCCTAGGCAAGACACTGATTATGAATCTTCAGATCAGGTTTCTATTTCTTCTGATCAGGAATTATCTATACCTCCCTATGAGGATTCTGATGCTGAGGAGTCTATTCCATCTGCATCTCCTTCTCAGGATTATTCATTTGAAAAAATCTTGCATACTTTGAGGGAGCATTTTCACTGGGAGCATCAAGACTTCTCAGAATCAAAAATGAGGCTCGGGGATTTCCTTCTTTTCCCTCAGCACAAGCCTTTAGCCATTCCCCCTGTTTTAGACATTGTGGATAATGTCTTTTCGGAGTCAAGCTTGACCCCTGACTCCTTACTTCCGGCTCCCAGTAAGCCTGACAGATATTATGGGGTCCCTGACTCACATAATTTTTATTTAGAAACCCTGCTGCTGATCCTGAAACTATTTCACAGGGTCCAAAGGGAGTTAAGGCCTCAACAGCAAAAAAATCCTACACCCTCTGACAGAGATTCAAGGGCACTAGACAGATGGGGAAAAAAGGTTTATACATCTGCAACCTTGGCAATCAGGGCCTTAAACTGTCAATTTCATATGCTTAAATACCAACAACATGTTATAGGATTGCTGAAACAGAAAATGATGTTGATTTCAGAATGTGCAGAAAATAAAGAATTGCAGGAGTTATTGCATGCAGCTGAACAAGTTGGAAAGCATACTTTGCAATGTGGTTTTGATTCCTTAGAGGCCTCCTGCAGGGCCGCAGTTACTGGATCTGTAATTAGAAGGCATGTCTGGTTAAAGGAACAAAATTTGCTTGATCATGTTAAAGCTAAGTTGCTAGATGCACCTTTACATCATGATTCTCTGTTTGGTATTAAGGCAGAAGAGGTTTTAAAGAAAATGGAAGAAAAAGCTAAGTCTATGCAAACTGTTAAAGACTTCTTACAAGTGCAGCCACCAAGATTCAGTAGACACTGGCCTACAAAATAATGGTCCTTTCTGGTCAGACAGAGCTCAAAGGGGCAAATCCAGACGACGTAAGGGTTCCAGATACCAGGTGCAAGATTCATACAGGTCAAAAAAGCAATGGGGTGCTTCTACCTCCAAATCTGGAGGAGATAAAGCGCAAACCTACAGAAAATAATCCCAATGACTTCCCTCTGCCTACACCAAGCACTTATCTTTTGGCAGCACTCATAGGGGGAAAATTAGCACTTTTTGCTCAAAATTGACAGTTAATAACCCCGGACAAGTGGGTACTAAACATCGTATCACAGGGATACAGATTCCATTTCCATACTCTGCCAATGGTAAATGGTCGGCCAGATTTGTCAAAAAATCAATGGGCAGAGGCACAGAAACAGGTGACGCCCCTCATGGATATTGCGGCCATTCAGACAGTACCAGAACAGGAAAAAGGACAAGGTTTTTACTCAAGACTGTTCTTGGTACCCAGAAAGGACAAGGCCTGGCGGCCAATACTGGATCTATTGATTTTGAACACATACCTGGACATTCCAAAATTCAAAATGCTGACTTTTCAGCAGCTTCTGTCCATGCTTGGCAAGAATGCTTGGCTGGTGACTTTAGACCTAAAAGAGGCATACCTGCATGTCCCAATAAGACAATCATGCAGAAGATGCCTCAGATTCAAGGCTGGCTTAATGCATTACCAATTCTCTGCACTGCCCTTTGGCTTATCTACTGCGCCCAGGGTCTTTACAAAGTGCCTGGCACCAGTAATTGCATTTTGCAGACAAAGTAGTATACAAATTTATCCTTACTTGGACAAAGACACTCTTCTTCGACACCTGGCATTTGTGAAAAGACTTCTAACATGCCTAGGGTACACAGTAAACGAAAATAAATCACAACTGGTACCCTCTCAAAAGATAACATTCCTGGGTGCAAGCTTGGATACAGCTGCCCAGATGGCTTACCTCACGCCAGACAAGCAAAGGCAACTGACTACTTACTTCAAACTGATGGCAACAAAAACCCAGTCTTCTGCAAGACAAATTCTGCAGGCTCTGGGCTTCATGGCATCCTGCATCCTACTAATTCCATATGCAAGACTGCATATGAGGAAACTTCAGTGGTACCTAAAAAGTTTATGGAGTCAACATTCACACAGTCTGGAAACAATTATTCCTCTCATTCCCTGCCTGCAACAGGAGTTTCTATGGTGGGCAAAGGCATGTCACCAAAACATGGGACTGCCCTTCACTCTACCCCCTGCCAGCTAAACCTTAACAACAGATGCATCAGATTATGCCTGGGGTGCCCACATGGCAGGAAGATGCATTCAGGGCTTATGGGCACCAAAACAAATGCATCTACATATCAACCAGAAAGAGATACTAGCTGTTCAAAATGCCCTAACAGCCTTCAAGGACTTGCTTCATCCAGGACAACTACTGATAAAGACGGACAGCACCATAGTCATGTGGTATATAAACAAGCAAGGGGGCACACACTCATACCCCCTTTGCAGATTAGCCATGGCACTGTGGGACACAGCTTTGACCTACCAAATACATCTTCAAGCTCAATTCCTGCCAGGAAAACAAAACACTCTGGCAGACTATTTAAGCAGAAACCTTATGGATCCTCACGAGTTGAAACTAAATCCACAAGTCTTCAGCATGATAACAGAGAAATGGGGGAGCCCAGACATAGATCTATTTGCTTCTCCTCAAAATTATCAATTGAAAAGATTCTGCACAAGAACTTATCACAGACACACATGGAAAATGGACACCCTATCCTTCAGCTGGAAAAGCCTATCTGTTTACGCTTTTCCTCCTCTGCCTGTTCTACCCAAGGTCGTACTAAAAGTCAGACAAGAGAAGCCAAAGATGATATTAATTGCCCCGGACTGGCCCCGCCAATACTGGTACCCAATCCTAAGGAACTTGTCTCAATACCCAGCTTGGACCTTGCCTCAAAGACCACGACTACTGTCCCAGCAAAACAATCAGATCCTGCACAATCAACTACAGACTCTGAACCTGGCAGCATGGCTAATCATGTAGTCATACAAACAACATCTCTCAGTAAAGCTGTGATGGATGTCATTTTGGAAGCCAGAAGGCCTACTACTAGAAAATCTTATGCTGACAAATGGAAGAGATTCTGTGCTAGGAATCAAGCACAGGGAACTGATACAGCAGAACCAAATATTCCTCAGATATTGCAATACTTATGAGATGCTTGACAAAGGCCTATCTTTCTCATCAATCAAAATCCATGCCTCTGCCATTTCGACTTATTACAGTACAGAGCCACCACTCTTTTCTCATCCTTTATTAAAGCAGTATCTTAGAGGAGCCAAAAATGTAAGGCCTCCTAGATCACCAGTACCTGCATGGGACCTCAATTATGTGTTGGAAAAGCTCACCCTGCCTCCATTTGAACCAGCTGCTACCGCTGATCTAAAGTTCTTATCATGGAAAACAGCTCTGCTACAAGCAATTTCTTCAGCAAGAAGAGTTTCAGAGCTACAGGCCCTCATGGCTGTAGAGCCTTTGATCATATTTTACCCAAACGGGGTGTCTCTGAGGACAAATCCTACTTTTAGGTCTAAGGTGGTTTCCAGTATGGCTCTTAACCAAGCAATTCATCTGCCAACTTTGTATCCAAATCCACAGAACAAGGGGGAGAGAATTCTGCATTTCTTGGACGTACACAGACGGCTAAGATTCTACTTGAGCAGGACTAAAGCTTTAAGAAAAACTGAGCAATTACTAGTGTCATATGCTGCAGGATCAGAAGGAAAGGCTATTTCAAAGCAGACAGTTTCAAAGTGGATAAGCCACTGCATCCATTTCTGCTACTTACACCATGGTAAACCTGTGCCCAAGGGCATTAGGTCTCATTCCACCAGAGCTGCAGCTACTTCAGCAGCCTTTCTCAGAGGAGTACCAGCCAAAGACATTCTAGAGGCTGCTACTTGGAGTTCTGTTCACACCTTTACAAAGCATTACCATTTGCTTGTCTACTCTAAGTCCAGGGCAGGCTTTGCCACTGCAGTGCTGCAGGGCCTTATAGCCGCACCTAATGCTGTTTAGCTCCAGCCTCCCAACCATAGCTTTGGGATTCTACCCAAATGTAATGACTGCAACAGTGAAACACGAAGAACATAGTACAGTTGTGTACACTTACCATAAATGTAGATGTTCGAGTGTATTCACCGTTGCAGTCCAGGTTACCCTCCCGCCATCCCCCTGTCATTCTGAAATTTATCTTTCCTTTTCTACCCTCTACAACCTATGTGGTGTATTTGCTTGTAGATGAAGGTAAAGTTTATATTGATGCATATGTGTGTGTATATAACACACATATATTCTTGGGGGCACCTGACCTGGCAAGAAAAACTAAAGAAAATGATGTTGGCTGCATGTTTTATACCCCTGACGACCTGACGTCATGGAAGAGAAGACAGCAACCGACGCAGGACCCAAGACTTTGGAATTCAGGCCGACTGAGGGCAACCTGCCAGCAGATTACCCAAATGTAATGACTGCAACAGTGAATACACTTGAATATCTACATTTATGGTAAGTGTACACAACTGTACTTTTTTGAGTTTCAGAACCGAATTCTTCTAAATTCCTAAGTACCCCATTGGGGATCCTTTTTCTTGCTCTAAACCAATGTCAGTAAAAGTTAACAATTGTATTTCTTGTGGAAAGCAAATACCTCGTAAAGATTTTCATTCATAGTGCATTCCTTGCTTAGGCCGAGACCACAACATCCCTCGCTGTCGGTTTTGTGCCTTATTCAATCCTTGTACTATTCGTCATCTGTTCATTTTCGCATCTAACTATTTCATACTTGGTTCAGTTATCCTGAAATTGCTTCGGTAAGCCATCCGACTACCGATATTCCCAAAAAAAAACTTAAAGAAAAAGACAGAGACATACCACATTCGTCCAAAGCTGCCGACGACGCTTCCGTTAAGCTCGTCGCCAGTTCACCGGTACTCAATGAGGTGCTTTCGCAGCCCCTGATACCCGCTACTTCAGATTCGCAGGCCTCTACTGAGACCCATTCAGAGTCCGGTATGCAGCAAGATGCTTCTTCGACTATGGAACCTGCGGATGTCTCTACCTTGGATGGGTTTGGAGCTGCTGTGCAGGCACCGGCTTCTGAGGGTGTATTCAGGCCTACTGACTTGCATATCAAACCAATGCCATCTTCTTCAAGGCCTAAGAATCGATCCACGCCTAGAAAACCGACGTCCAAACTGCATGGTCAGGCCCGTATGCCTAAAAAACAAATGATAAGAATGGCTGAAGACCTTATTACTCTAATAAGGGGATGCCACCCTTCTTCCTCTAAGAGACCTAGAACCGATTTTCCTTCTGATTCTTCTGATCAGGATTCTGAAATTTCTGATGTTCTTCATGTTTCAATGTTGCAGTCATTACATTTGGGTTATATGCTTGCAGGTAGCCCTCCGTTGGCCTGATTAACAAAGTCTCGGGTCCTGCGTCGGTTGCTGTCCCTTCTTCCTTGACGTCAGGTCGTCAGGGGTATAAAACATGCAGACAACGTCATTACATCAGTCTTTCTTGCCGTGCAGTGCCCGAAGCAGAAGGAGTTCGCAAGTGCCGGTCAGCTGACCCCTGAAATTTTTATTTTCGAGTTTCAGAACCGAAGTCTTCAACTAAATCTAAGTACCCCATTGGGGAAACTTTTTCTTGCTCCTTACCGATGTCAGTAAAAGTTAATATTTGCATTACTTGTGGAAAGCAAATACCTCATAAAGATTTTCATTCATACTGTATTCCTTGCCTAGGCCCTGACCACGACGTACCTTGCTGTCGTTTTTGTGCTTTATTTAATCAGCGCACTATCCGTCGTCTGTATATTTTCGCCTCTAAATATTTTGGTTCTCAGTTTAATTATCCAGAAATGTCATCGGTTAACCATCCAACTACCAGGATTCTGAAAAAACGCAAAGATAAAGACAGAGACAGGCCGCCAAGGTCCAAAACTGCTGACGACGCTTCTCCTAAGCCAGTCGCCAGTTCGCTTTTACTTAGTGAGGCGCTTTCACAGCCCCTGAAACCCGCTACTTCTGATTCACAGGCCTCTACTGAGACCCATTCAGAGTCCATTATGCCAAAAGATGCTTCAGCTATGGTACCCGCGGATGTCTCTACCTTGGATGGGTCCGGAGCCGCTGTGCAGGCACCGGCTTCTGAGGGTGTATTCAGGCCGACTGACTTGCATATTAAACCGACACCTCCTTCTTAGGCCTAAATCTCGGACCATACCTAAAAAACCGACGCCCAGACAACATGCTCAGGCCTCTATGCCTAAAAAACAAATGATAAGAATGGCTGAAGATCTAATAACTCTAATCAGGGATAGTCAACCCCCCCTTCTAAGAGGATTAGGACTGAAGTTGATTATGAATCTTCTGATCAGGATTCTGTTTTTTTCTGATTCTTCTGATGATCTGGATTTGCCCTTATCTATTTATGAAGATTCTGATGTAGAGGATTCCATTCCCTCTGCTTCCCCTCCTGAGGATTTTTCTTTTGGGGAAACCTTACATACTCTAAAGGGAGCATTTCCACTGGGAAAGTCAGGATTTTTCTGATTCAAAAAAGAGGCTTAGGGATTTCCTTCTCCTACCTCAGCATAGGCCTTTAGCTATTCCTCCTGTACTAGACATTGTTGATGATGCTTTTTCGGAATCTAGTTTGGCCCCTGATTCCTTGCCTCCTCCTACTCCCATAAAACCTGACAGATACTACAGGGTCCCTGAGTCCCACAAGTTCCTTTTGAAAAATCCTGTTGCAGATCCAGAGACTATTTCACAGTGTCCCAAGGGCATTAAGGCTTCTACTGCTAAAAATCCTACCCCGCCTGATAGAGATTCCAGGGCGCTGGATAGATGGGGTAAGAAGGTTTGCACTTCTGCAACCTTGGCTATTAGGGCTTTAAACTGCCAGTTTCATATGTTAAAAGTATCAGCAATATGTTATTGGACTGCTTAAACAGAAAATGATGTTGATTCCTGACTGTGTGGAAAATAAAGAATTACAGGATTTAATGCATTCTGCTGAACAAGCTGGAAAACATACTTTGCAGTGTGGTTTTGATTCTTTAGAGGCCTCTTGCAGGGCTGCTGTTACTGGGTCTGTGCTCAGAAGGTACGCTTGGCTTAAGGAGCAATCTTTGCCTGATCATGTTAATGCTAAATTGTTGGAAGCTCCCTTAAATCAGGACCGCCTGTTTGTCAACAAGGCTGAGGAAGTTCTTAAAAAGATGGAAAATAAAGCTAAATCTATGCAAACTGTTAATGATTTCTTGCAAGTTCAGCCACCTAGATTTATAAGGCACTGGCCCTCCAAGAGTTGGTCCTTTCCAGCCCCTTCCAGGTCTTCTCAAGCTATACCCAGACACAGCAAAAACCTCAGATTTCAGTTCCAGGGGACACACAGGACTAAGCAGTGGGGGGTCTCCACTTCCAAATCTGGGGGTAGTAAAACTCCCCCTTATGGTAAACTGTCTCAGTGACTTATTTTTAAAACTGCCAAGCACTTCTCAACTGACTGCCCTTTGGGGAGAAAGATTTCTCTTCATGCAAAGAACTGGGAACTCATTACCCAGAACAAATGGGTTTTAAATATAGTGTCACAGGGATACAGATTTCACTTCCACACGTTACCAACACCAAGCGGGTGGCCAGATCTACCCCCAAATCAGTGGGCAGAGGCCCAAAAGCAAGTACTTTCTCTCTTAAGAATAGGGGCTATTCAGTTGGTACCAGAAGAGGAAAAAGGACACGGTTTCTACTAGAGACTTTTCCTGGTACCCAGAAAAGACAATTCATGGCGTCCTATCCTGGACCGGTCTACTCTAAACACAATTTTGGTAATTCCAAAATTCATGATGCTGACTCTTCACCAGTTACTCCCTATGCTAGGAAAAGACGCCTGGTTGGCAACAATAGATTTAAAGGAAGTATACCCGCATATCCCAATCAGGGAATCTTGCAGAAGATACCTACGCTTCAAAGCAGGCTACACGCACTATCAGTTCTCTGCACTGCCCTTTGGCTTATCTACTGCGCCCAGGGTATTCACAAAGTGCCTAGCTCCAGTCGTTGCATTTTGCAGACAAAGAAATATTCAAATATACCCATACCTGGACGATTGTCTAATTCTGGTGGAATTCCAGGACATACTTTTGAATAATCTGGCCTTTGTACAAAGGGTACTAACTTGTCTGGGGTACACCATAAATGAAAAGAAATCACACCTGGTACCCTGTTAACAAATTATATTCCTGTGAGCAAGCTTGAATACAACTTCCCAGATGGCTTTCCTTACGCCAGAGAAACAAATTCATTTGACAACCTACTTCAAACAAGTGGCCACAAAAACCTTGCTATCTGCAAGGCAAATACTACAAGCCTTGGGGTTCATGGCATCCTGCCTTCTTCTAATTCCATGTGCAAGATTGCATATGAGGAAATTACAGTGGTATCTAAAAAGCCTATGGTGTCAACAGTCTCAGGATCTAGAAGCAATGATTCCTATCATACCTTGCCTACGCCTAGAGTTCCTTTGGTGGGCAGAGGCCTGCCACCAAAACAAGGGATTACCATTCACACTTACCCCCTGCCACCCAAACCCTAACAGACGCATCAGACTGTGCATGGGGGGCTCACCTGGCAGGGAAGTGCATTCAGGGCAAATGGAACCCAAGTCAAATGCACCTGCATATCAATTAAAAAGAAATGTTAGCTGTACAGAATGCTCTGAGAGCCTTCAAGGACCACATTCTTCCAGGACAATTAATGGTAAAGACGGGCAACACCCCTGTTATGTGGTACATAAACAAGCACGAGGGGTACACATTCTTACCCACTCTGCAGACTAGCCATGGCATTGTGGAACACAGCCCTGAGCTACCAAGTGCATCTACAAGCTCAGTTACTTCCAGGAAAACTAAATACACTGGCAGATGAACTAAGCAGAAACCTCATGGACCCACACGGGTGGAAAAGGATTTTCAACATGTTGACAAGCAGATGGGGGAGCCTAGATATAGACCTGTTTGCCTCCCCCCAGGAACTATCAATTGGACAAATTTGCACAAGGACTTCCCACAAACAAGCTTGGAAAGTGGATGGCTCTGTCCATCAGTTTGTGCCTTTTCTCCTCTGCCTGTGCTCTCCAAAGTACTACTAAAGATCAAACAAGATAAACCAAGGACGATTTTGATTGCACCAGACTGGCCACGCCAACGTTGGTTCCCCCTCTTGCGCAGTGTGTCACTGTTGGCCTCATGGCACCTGCCTCAGACTCCTACCCTACTGTCTCAGCAGGAGAACCAGATTCTGCACCCTCAGCTTCAAACACTAAACCTAGCAGCCTGGCTAATTACCTAATCTCTCCTTCACCATCCCTCAGTAAACCAGTGATGGATATCATTTTAGAGGCAAGGAGGTCTAGTACTAGAAAATCTTATGCTGAAAAATGGAAAAGATTCTGTGCCAGGAACCAGTCTCAAGGGATGAGCACAGCAGTGCCCAATTTACCTCAGATTTTACAATACTTAACTGAGATGCTTCTCAAGGGCCTGTCCTTCTCCTCCATCAAAATTCATGCCTCAGCCATTTCAGTTCACTATAACACAGAACCTCCCCTCTTCTCTCATCCACTGCTCAAGCAGTTCCTCAGAGGGGCCAAAAACTTACGACCACCCAGGAGAGCTCCAACTCCAGCCTGGGACCTTAACTTTGTATTGGAGAAACTCACTCTTCCCCCTTTCAAGCCAGCTGTTACAGCAGACTTAAGTTCCTTTCTTGGAAAACAGCTTTCCTTTTAGCAATCACTTCAGCAAGAAAGGTATCTGAATTACAGGCCCTTATGGCAGTGGGGCTTTTCATCATCTTTCATGCGGACAGGGTGTCCCTCAGGACCAATCCCTCCTACATGCCCAAGGTGGTGTCCAGTGTGGCCCTTAATCAGTTCATTCACTTGCCAACCTTCTTTCCTAATACAGTAAAAGATGCACCAGTGGAGGAAATAAAGCTCCGTTCTTTGCTAAAGCACAGGTTTATTGTAAACAGCCACGACAAGTCGACCACAAAAGCAATAATCTCCAAAAACTGGTCCCAAGCACATGTGAAAATTTTCCATACTTTATCAAGGTTTCCTCAAACAACTCCATTCCCTCCTTGTAAGGGATGGACGAAAATAGGTCAACTATATCCAAGGTTATAAATGTTATATTGTCATCAAACATTTCATCCTTTAGGTTCCGCAATAAGTCCCAAGAGTCTTCTTTCCTAATCCAGAGAACAAAGGGAATGGGATACTGCACTCATTAGATGTGCACAGACAACTTAGATTCTACTTGGACAGGACTAAACCTCAAAGGAAATCTGAACTGCTGGTGGCATTTGCTTCAGGGGCAGAGGGGAAGGCTATTTTAAAGCAAACCATTTCCAAATGGATAGGCTATTGCATTCATTTCTGCTACAAGCACCATGGAAAACCTATCCCACAAGGGATCAGACCTCACTCAACCAGGGCTGCATCTACCTCTACAGTCTTTCTCAGAGGTCCCTACCATGGACATCCTAGAAGCTGCTACCTGGGGTTCTGTACATACTTTCACCAAGCATTACCACCTGCCAGTTTTCTGTAAATCCAGAGCTGGCTTTGCCACTGCAGTCTTGCAGGGCCTTATAGCTGGTCCTAATTCTATCTAAATTCCTCCTCCCATCCTTAGCTTTGGGAATCTACCCAAATGTGATGACTGCAGCATTGAAACACGATGAACATAGTACAGTTGTGTACACTCCATAAATGTAGATGTTCGAGTGCATTCACTGTTCCAGCCCCCCTACCTTTTTTGGCTATACCTCTACTCTCCTTTACTATGCTCAAGAGCTTTTTGGTGCTTTTGCTTTTTTGTTGGAGGTACAACCTTGTATAATTGTAGATTATATGGCTTCCCATTAGGGGGGGGTACCTGACATCTGAGGCAAGAAAAACTGATGTAATGGCGTCGGCTGCATGTTTTATACCCCTGATGACCTGATATCATGGAAGAAGGGACAGCAACCGATGCAGGACCCAAGACTTTAATCAGGCCGGCCGAGGGCTACTGCAAGCAGATAATCCAAATGTGATGACTGCAACATAGAATACACTGGAACATCTACATTTATGGTAAGTGTACACAACTGCACTATATTTAGCATGTTGAGAAACAAGTGAGGGATCCCAGAGATAGACCTGTTTGCCTCCCCTCAGAACTACCAATTGGACAAATTCTGCACAAGGACTCCCCACAGACAAGCTTGGAAAGTGGATGCCCTGAACTTCACCTGGGAAAACCTCTCAGTTTATGCCTTTCCCCCTCTGCCTTTCCTCTCCAAAGTTGTACTAAAGATCAAACAGGACAAACCAAGGACAATACTCATTGCACCAGACTGGCCACACCAACACTGGTACCCCCTCTTGCGCACTGTGTCACTGCTGGAACCATGGCACCTGCCTCCGACCCCTTTCCTGCTGTCCCAGCTGGAGGGCCAGATTCTGCATCCCCATCTTCAAACCTGAACCTTGCTGCCTGGCTAATTACCTGAGCTCTCCATTACCATCCCTCAGTAAGCAAGTGCTGGATGTCATTCTGGAGGCAAGGAGGCCTAGTACTAGAAAATCCTATGTTGAAAAGTGGAAAAGATTCTGTTCCTGCAGCCAAACTCAAGGGATAAGCACAACAGTGCCCAGTTTACCGCATATTCTTCAGTGCTTAACAGAGTTGCTTCACAAGGGCCTTTCCTTCTCTTCTATTAAAATTCATGCCACTGCCATTTCAGCACATTAAAATACGGAGCCGCCCCTCTTCTCTCACCCACTGCTGAAGCAATTCCTCAGAGGGGCCAAAAATTTAAGACCACCCAGGAGAGCCCCTACTCCAGCCTGGGACCTTAACTTTGTGTTGGAAAAGCTCACTCTACATCCCTTTGAGCCAGCTACAACTGCACATGAAATTCCTTTCTTGGAAAACAGCCTTCCTTCTAGCCATCACTTCAGCAAGAGGAGTGTCTGAATTATAGGCCCTCATGGCAGTGGAGCCCTTCATCATCTTCTATGCAGACAGGGTGTCCCTCAGGACCAATCCTTCCTTTATGCCCAAGGTGGTATCCAGTGGGGCCATCAGTCCATTCATTTACCAACCTTCTTTTCTAATCCGCAGAGCAAAGGAGAACAAATACTGCCTCTTTGGACGTGCACAGACAACTAAGATTTTATTTGGGCAGGACTAAGTCTCTGAAAAACTGAACAGCTGCTAGTTGCCTTTGCTGCAGGGGCAGAGGGGAAGGCCATTTCAAAGCAAACCATTTCTAAATGGATAGGCCATTGCATTCATTTTTGCTATAAGCACCATGGAAAACCTACTCCACAGGGGATAAGATCACATTCCACCAGGGGTGCATCTACTTCAACAGGCTTTCTCAGAGGTGTTCCTACCAGGGACATCCTAGAAACTTGCTACCTGAAGTTCTGTTCATACCTTCACCAAGCATTACCACTTGCCTTTTTTCTCTAAATCCCGAGCTGGTTTTGCCACTGCAGTCGTGCAGGGCCTAATAGCTGGTCCTATTGCTCTCTAATTGCCTCCTCCCTTCCTTAGCTTTGGGAATCTACCCAAATGTAATGACTGTAACAGTGAAACACGAAGAACATAGTACAGTTGTGTACACTTACCATAAATGTAGATGTTCGAGTGTATTCACTGTTACAGTCCTGGTTAACCTCCCATCAGCCCTCTGACGTCTATTTGCTGTACCTATCTTCTTGTTTACTGTGTTTATGCTTTCTGGTGTATTTGCTTATAAGTGGAGGTGTAATCTTGTATATACTTGCTTCCCATTATGGGGGCACCTGACATCTGGGACAAGAAAAACTGATGAAATGGTATCGGCTGCATGCTTTATACCCCTGACTACCTGACGTCATGGAAGAAGAGACAGCAACCCGACGCAGGACCCAAGACTTTGATAATCAGGCCGGCTGAGGGCTACCTGCAAGCAGATAACCCAAATGTAATGACTGCAACAGTGAATACACTCGAACATCTACATTTATGGTAAGTGTACACAACTATACTTTTTGATGCCCTAGAAGCTTCTTGCAGGGCAGCAGTCACCGAATCTGTCATTAGAAGGCATGCATGGCTTAAGGAACAGCCCTTGCCAGACCATGTCAAATCTAAATTGTTGGATGCTCCCTTGCACAAAGACAACTTATTTGGCACTAAGGCAGAAGAGGTGTTAAAAAGATGGAAGAAAAAACAAAATCTATGCAGACATTTAAGGATTTCCTACAGGTCCCGCCACCCAGGTTCAGCAGGCATTGTCCTACCAAGCACTGGTCCTTTCCTGCTCCCACTAAGCCAGTCCAGCCCAGACCCAGGGGAACCAGACCCCCCCAGACAGCAGCCAGTGGGAATGCAGAGATCTAAGCAGTGGACTACCTCCACTTCAAAACCAGGGAGTTCTAAGCCACCCCCTTATGGTAAGAACTCACAATGACTCACCTCCCCCACCCCCTCCCTTTGCCCACCTTCACTTACCACTAGGAGGAAAACTCTCCTTTCACGAAAGCACCTGGGCCACCATTACCAATGACTGCTGGGTTCTTAACATAGTGTTCCAGGGATACAAACTTTATTTCCACACCCTTCCAACCCCAAAAGGGTTCCCAGATCTACCTCCAAAAGCAAGTCCTTTCCCTGCTCTCTATGAGGGCAGTAGAGTACTTTCCTGCAGAGCATATAGGTCAAGGTATCTACGCCAGACTTTTTCTGGTACCCAAAGAAGAGGGCATCTGGCACCCCATCCTTGAACTATCCATTCTAAACACCTTCCTGGTGATCCCAAAATTCAAAATGCTCACCCTCTAACAGCTGCTACCCATGCTCTTCAAGGATGTTTGGCTAGCCACCCTAGATCTAAAAGAGGCCTACCTCCACATTCCTATCAGGGAATCATGCAGGAAATATTTCCGTTTCAGGGCAGTGTCTCAGCACTTTCAGTTCTGTGCGCTTCCCTTTGGCTTATCTACATCTCCCAGAGTTTGCACAAAATGTCTGGCTCCAACCGTTGCCTTTTGCAGACAAAGGAATATCCAGATTTACCCATACTTAAACAACTGCCTAATTCATGCAGACAGCCAGGAAAAGCTGCTCAAGCACCTGACCTTTGTAAAGTCCCTACTAACCTCCCTAGGGTACACAATCAACAAAAAGAAATCCCACCCAAAGGATTATATTCCTGGGAGTAAGCCTAGACACATCATCCCAGATGGCATTCCTTACACCAGAAAAGCAAATTTTCCTGACAGCCTACTTCTCTCAGCTAGCCACCAGACCCCAGTTATCTGCAGGGAAGATCCTCCAAGCTTTGGGGTTCATGGCATCCTGCATACTACTCATTCCGTAAGCCAGTCTGCATATGAGGAAACTTCAGTGGTACCTAAAAAGCCTTTGGTATCAACACTCTCAAGACCTAGAGACTCTTATACCTGTAATTCCTTGCCTCAGAAAAGATTTTCTTTGGTGGGCAACAGCATGCTTCCACAACAAGGTACTACCTTTCTCACCACCCCCCGCTACCCAGACCCTCACCAAAGATGCATCAGAGTATGCCTGGGGAGCACACCTGCACGGCAGGTGCATACAGAGCCAATGGAGCCCACAGCAAATCCCTCTGCACATCAGCCAAAAATTGAGGATGGCTGTTCAGCACGCCTTGATAGCTTTGAAGCCTCGTCTCTTCCCAGGGGCTCTCCTGATCAAAACAGACCACCACTATGATGTGGTATATCAACAAGCAGGGAGGGACTCACTCCTACCCTCTATGCAGGCTGGCCATGACCCTTTGGCACACAGCCTCTGTCATGCAACTACACCTGTTAGCACAATTCCTGTCAGGTTCTCTAAACTCTCTGCCAAACCACTTATGCAGAAATCTTCTGGACCCACACGAGTGGCAGTTTGACAAAAGAACCTTCACCCTAATAACTCAGAAATGGGGCACCCTGAAAGTCATCCTCTTTGCCTCCTACACCAACCATCAGCTCAGCAAGTTCTGCACCAGGGAGCATCACTGCATAGCTTGGAAAGTGGATGCCCTGTCCCTCCCCTGGGTCAATCTATCAGTCTATGCCTTTCCTCCACTACTTAAATCCCCAGGGTACTGCTCAAAATAAGGGAGAAAAAAACAAGGGCTCTTCTTATTCCTCCAGACTGGCCTCGCCAGCAGTGGTACCTACTGCTGCACAGCCTGTCACCACGGCATCTCACTCAGACCCCAACCCTCCTCACCCAGAGGGAAGGAGAATTCTTGCATCCCCAATTGCAGACCCTCAGTGTGGCAGCTTGGCTTATTCCCTAACCATCGATCAATCTGCCAACCTCAGTAAACATGTTCTAGATGTTGTACGTGAGGCCAGACTCCGTAGCACTAGAAAGTCTTATGCTGACAAATGGAAAAGGTTCTGCACCTGGATTCAGGCTAAGGGAGCCAATACAGCACAGCCCTCCCTCTCTCTCATCCTGGATTACTTAGCTGACCTGCTACACAGTGGTTTCTCTTTTTCCCCTATTAAAATTCATGCCTCTGCTATCTCTGCTCATTTCCCCACTGAGCAGCCCCTTTTCTCACACCCTCTGATCAAACAATTCCTAAGAGAGGCTAGCAACTTTTCCACCCAGAAGAGCACCTACCCCAGCTTGGGACCTTAACTTTGTGTTGGAAAAGCTCGCCCTGCCCCCCTTCGAACCAGCATCTTCAGCAGAGTTAAGATTTCTCTCCTGGAAGACCGCTTTCCTTCTGGCCATCACTTCAGCCAGAAGGGTCTCAGAGCTGCAAGCACTCATGGCTATGGAGCCCTTCATCATCTTCCATGCTGACAGGGTTTCCCTCAGGACTAACCCATCCTACATGCCCAAAGTGGTGTCCAATGTAGCTCTCAACCAATCCATTCATTTGCCCACCTTTTTCCCTAACCCACAGAACAAGGGGGAAAGGATCCTGCACTCTCTAGTTGTGCACAGACCACTCAAATTCTATATAGACAGGACTAAATCCTTCAGAAAGTCTGATCAATTCCTGGTTAGCTTTGCAGCAGGGGCAGATGCCAAAACCATCTCCAAACAAACAATTTCCATATGGATAGCACACTGCATTCATTTCTGTTACAAGCAACACAGAAAGCCTCCCCCTAAGGGGTTCAGGACTCATTCCACCAGAGCAGCCTCCACCTCTGCAGCTTTCCTCAGAGGAGTTCCCACCAGGGACAACTTGGAGGCTGCCACCTGGACATCTGTTCACACTTTTACCAAGCATTACCACCTGCATATCTTCTCCAAATACAGGCAGAGTTTGCCACTGCAGTCTTGCAGGGCATCCTAGCCAGCTCCTAGTCTCCTTGACTGCCTCCACCCTTTTCCTCAGCTTTGGGAATCAACCCAAATGTGATGACTGCAACAGTGAAACACGAAGAACATAGTACAGTTGTGTACACCTACCATAAATGTAGATGTTTGAGTGTATTCACTGTTGCAGTCCTGGTTTCCTTCCCTCCATCCCTCTCTCTTTTTTCTTCTCTCTCCTTACAAGGGACATTTTGATATTTACTTTCTACTGGTGGTGTTCTTCCACCAGAACCTGGCTCCCACTTGGGGGCTCCTGACAGTTAGGGCAAGAAAAACTGATGTAATGGCATTGGCTGCCTTACTTTATACTACTGACGACCTGATGTCAGTCCTGAAGCGACAGCAACCGACGCAGAAATACTAAGCCTCTGATATTCGGGCCAGCCGAGGGCTACCCTGGCAGCAATAACCCAAATGTGATGACTGCAACAAGGAATACTCACGAACATGTATATTTATGGTAAGTGTACACAACTGTACTTTCTTGTATTAAATTTAAGTGAATGAGAGTAATATTTAAAACTTGTCCCTGATTTTCGTTCCCCCCCCCGTTATTTTTTTTTACTTTGTCCAGAATTCTTGAAGAAAGAAGTTGAGAGATATGGGTTTATGTTTGTTCTTATAGATTCATAGGTGAATACTTGTCTACCTGGCCTTGTGGGCCATTTTAAACCTAGCTGATTATCTTATTAGTTAAAATTACACATACATACATACTTTATTTTGTTTATTCCTTTTTTTGTTTTATTTGTTACAGTGAACACATTACTTGTTAAGTGGTGTGTTTTTTAAGCTTGGGAAATTGTTTGTTAAGCTTGGAAAATGAGTACTTAAACTAGCAAATGTACATAGATTAGAGGTCTATCACTGCCTAGTGCTAGTTTCCTTGGGAGATGTCCATATAGGTTCATAGTTAAACATTAAGCCATTAGTCTGTAGATTATTATGGGTCTAACCAATAACCAGAGATTAGAATCCATGTGCAATATATCTGTGAGGTAAAAAACTTTATCATTATACCAACCCCTTCCAAATGTCTAATATACCACTATTGCTCTTTTTTGGTGAAAATATGTTTATCTTGTCATTTTACTGTGATATTATCTTACAGTGCCACTTGCAAAATTTTATGCATATTCTAGTAAGAGTTGCATACTATTTTGTGTCATTTTACTCTGAAATCTTAGTACCTTGCCAATTTCTGTAACCCAAGAATTATCCTTTAAACAGTCTTTTCTTTAACATAACCATAATTTACTTTGCTTGGTCTTATTATTTAGTATTACATTGGCTCTGTTAATGTAGATATTAGCTTGCTTCATATGCAGATAAGCTACTTTAGCTGTATATAGATTGTATGGTTGCAGAATCTAAGAAGAGAACTCGAAAACCGTATAATGTGAAGTTGTTAAATCTCGCCGTTTATTCTCACTGATGGGCTCCGACACGGCTGATAGCAAAGCTGAAGGTTTGCCAGTAGCTCGAGACCAAGCCCCTTGTCCCACAATGCACTGCTGGAATTACCTCAGATCTAGTTTGCCGCAGCAAGAGAGATCTCAGTGATCCAGCTAGCTCGGACCATTTGTGGAAAAAAAATAGCAAGTTTTTGATAAAAATCTTCTTTTTTCTCTTATATTTTCATATGTACAGTTTGTGTGTTGGTGTTAAATTTTTAATAATAGAATGAGTAGTTTCTGATAGTTAGTATCCTGTTGACTTAGTAGTTTTGTTTGGGCCTTTTAGTCCTATTTAGAGTTAATAATCACTATTTTCTTCTAGTCAGGTTTTTTCTCAGTGGGCCTGTTAGCCCTGTATTTGTAATTTGTAGTTTAACTCTGTCATAGATAGTGCCCGGTTTGGGCTTAGTTGCTTTCCTTAGTTAGTGTGGGTCTTTACAAAGAAAGGAAATACTTCACTCTATTAGTTTTAGTATACTGTTTTTTGTATTGCACTGTTTAGTATGTTGGATGACAAGGAAAAGTCCCATCCCAAATCGGGATTCAAGAAATGCCCAGATTGTGGGCAGAAAATGTCCGTCACTGACGGACACATTCAATGTGTTTACTGTCTAGGGGCTAAACACCTCCAAGACACTTGCAGCATTTGCCATTCGTTTTCTTCAAGAGTCCTCTTGGAGAGAAGGAAGAAGCTAATTGACAGAGGATTACTGCAGCATTCCTTTTCTGAGGTGTTGAGTAGCCAGGAAGGTGCTAGCATTTCTTCCAAATCCTCCAAATCTTCAAAATCTTCGGATCCCAAAGTTGCAAAAAAGGCAAGAACTTCAGAGGGTACAGGGTCATCGTTTCACAGACCTCAGAACCGAGTGTCCCTTTGATTCGGAGCCAGCTCCCAGTCTTGGAGCCAGTCTCTGAGGTTCCCTCTTCTCCAGTGCATTCATCTAAGTCTTCAGTCAGCCTTTCGGATTTGGACATGGATCGGCTAGTGCAGAAGCTTTTACAGGCACCAGGACTTGCCAAATTATTGGCCCCGACCAGCTCGTTGGAGCCGAAGACCATTGAACCGGATTTGTCTACTCCTCCTCCGAGCCGTACTGGACCCTCGGAGCCAAAGGAACCCAAACTGATAATTGTCAAACCCTTGGAGCCGATATCCGCACCGGTGTTATCGGCTCCATCTACTCGGATGTCCTCGGCACCGACTGAGGACTCTAAGAGCCAACTCTCTCCCATCGGGTCCGGGGAGGATAGTCGGACCGACTCGAGCCCATGGTTTCGGTGCGGGAGGACCGGACGGTTCTTTCGGGTCCATCTACCCCTTCTCGTCGGAGCCATGGCACCTTCAATGCTAAGAGGAGAGACCTGTCTCCCAAGACAACGTCAGCATCGGTTCGGCCTTCCCTCTCCCCTCAAGCTCCTTTGTCTGCTTCTTTGTCTACCGGTCCCCCTAAGCATAGAGACCCTGAGCCTCAAGTACTCCCACAGGGCGTCCCCTGCTCTTCTGAGACCTCCCCAGACCCCCCCCCCAATGAGGAGGTGCCCAGGAAGAGACTGTGCAAGAGGAGGCACTTAGACTCCCCACAGGAGTCTTTGACATCTGACACGGACTTGGATGAGTCAGAAGGGTCCCCTCGATCCCCCTCTGAGGATATCTCCTTTGCAGAGATATTAGAGATCCTTAGTCAGAGGGGCAATTGGCAGTCCAAGACTCCTACTGAGGACGAGTCCGTGCTCTTGAAGGCTTTTGGGTCTCAAACTTCCACTTCTTGGGTGTCTCTGCCTTACAACGAGCTCATGGAACTGATCTCTGGTAAGGCTTGGGAGTCACCGAAGGCCATGGAACCTGTCCCTCGCAAGCCAAATAAATTCATGTCTGCCCCAGTGGACAAGCCATTTTTGACCAAGGGAGTGCCTGTTGATGCCATGGTGGTAGCTGCAGCCACTAAGAAGGAAGTGTCTGAAACATCTGCATCTATCCATCCTCCTAACAGAGTTTCTAGGATCATGGATAGATATGGGAAATGCATGTTTAGTTCAGCGACTTTTTCTCTTTGATCACTGAACTACTTAACCCATTTTACGAGACTACAAAGAGATCTCCTGAAAGAGCTAGGAGATACTCTCCAGGGTACTGTAGCTACAGGAGTTACCAACAAAGTGAACACACAGCTCGGTACCCTAAACTCAATTGTAAACTCGTTCATGCATCTCATATCTTATGCAGCTGATGGTTCGAGTAGAGCCGCTAGTTCGGGCATTGCTCTCCGAAGACAAGCCTGGATGTGTCTCTGTTCCTTTGCGGAACCCTTTAAGTCTTCCTTTATCAACACCCCATTCAATGGCTCATCACTGTTTGGGCCTAAAGTAAAGGAAACTTTAACCAGGTGTGTGCAGGAAGGCAAGACCTTATCTGCCGTTGGAGTCCATTTTTCTACTCCTACTCAGCCCTAGGGGAGGGAAAATGTAGTTCCGAAAATCACAGGGAGCCTTTCGGGACACACGTGGAGAAACCCCCTCTAGAGGCAGAGGAGGGGGTTATAATGGAAGATGCCACCCCTGTGGCAGAGGGGGTCAGCAGCAACAGGGTGACAGGGGTCAGTTCTCTGGTCAACCCTACCAGCACCCCTGAAAGGGGCCCCGGCTGTTCGGCTCTGGAGGCAGTTGGGGGTCGCTTGTCTTTGTACCCAGAAGCCTGGCTAAACATAATATCAGATATATGGGTACAAAGCATCATTTCCAGAGGATATTTCATACCGTTCTCTTCCCCTCCCATTCCTGTAAACAGAATCTCAGATGTTCCACCCAGTCTCATGAAACAAGCAATCGTAGAGGTCCACAAATTGCTAGAAAAAAAGGGTCATCCAACCAGTCCCAGCAGACCAAGTTGGATTCGGAACTTACTCAAGATTCTCTTTGGTACCAAAGAAAACAGGGGACTGGAGACCTATCTTGGACCTCAGCAGACTCAACCAGTTCGTAAAGAAAGAGAAGTTCCGAATGGTCACGCTTCAGTCCATTCTTCCCTTCCTAGGGAAAGGCAATTGGATGTGCTCCATAGACCTCAATGACGCGTACTATCACATAAAGATGAACAGACGCTCCAGAGATCCTCTGCATTTCCGGCTGGGAGCCAATCATTACCAGTTCCGAGCCCTGCCCTTTGATCTCACTACAGCCCCCAGAGTGTTCACCAAATGCATGGCAGTGGTCACGGCTCACCTGAGGCGTGTAGGATTCCAGGTGTTTCCGTACCTAGATGATTGGCTCCTCACCGCTATCACCAGGCATCGATTGACTCAGGCAACACAATACATTCTGACACTCTGCCATCAATTAGGCATTACAATCGACTTCGAAAAGTCTGCCTTATCGCCATCACAGCATACCTTTTATATAGGAGCAGAGTTAGATACCTCAACTACCACTCTACGTCTTCCAATCGAAAGAGTCTCACTTCTCCTCCAACATGTCAGCTCACTGGTGTCAAAGAACAAAGCTACAGCAGCAGAGGTCTTGAAGGTGCTAGGTTTGATGGCGGCAGCAATCCTGGCTATACCACTCACAAGGATGCATATGCGAATTCTTCAGTGGCTCCTCTTTGCTTAGTGGTCTTACCAGAAACTACCGATGCACTACGATTCTCATCACAGATTCTTGCAAGTGAGACCTACGGTGGTGGTTGAGGTCTCTTCATATCACAATCTGAAGACCCTTTGTCGTCGTCCCCCCAGTAGCCACTGTGACCACGGACGCTTCCCTGATAGGGGGGGGGGCATTTTCAGGGAAAGACTGCCCAAGGCACATGGACAGATCAAGAGTCACATCTGCATATCAATGTTCTAGAGTTGAGAGCTGTACTTCTGGCGTTGCAGTACTTTCCGGACTCTCTTCCTCTAGGAACTGTTGCAATTCAGACGGACAACATGTCAGTAGTCTGGTACTTGAACAAGCAAGGTGGAACCAAGTCTTACCCCCTTTGTCAAGAAGCCCTCAGGGTCTGGCAATGGGCTGTGTCATCCCAGTATTTTCTGTTAGCAGCGCACATCCTGGGGAAATCCAGTGTGATAGCGGACAAGCTAAGCAGGGGGATATTGCTCCCTCATGAGTGGTCTCTCAAACAACAGGTTGCGGAGTTGATTTTCCGCAAATGGGGCCAGCCTTGCTGCGACCTCTTTGCCAGCCACATCAATTCAAAATGCAGAAGCTACTTTGCCCTAATACCACCTCCGGGACATCCTCCGAGAGATACACTCTTACATGATTAGCCCCGGGTCTCCTTTATGCATTCCCACCCTTCCCATTGATACCCAGATTTTTACAGAAAGCAAAATCGCTGGGAAGGACTGTTATCCTCATAGCCCCCTACTGGCGTCGACAGATTTGGTTCCCGTTTCTCCACCATCACCTGTTGGAAGATCCATGGATCCTGGACCCAGTTCCGGATCTTCTGACGCACCCGTCAGGGGACCTCTATCCTTCCCTGCAGTCCCTGAAACTGACTGCTTGGCTAATCCACTTCCCCTAATTGCCAGGTTTCATTCGATTTCAGGAGATACAAGACAAATTCTCTTGTCTTCTCACAAGCCATCCACCAGGAAATTTTACTGCAGTAAGTGGAAAAGGTTCTCAGTTTGGGCCAACACACAGAAAATTGACTCTTTCCGAGCTCTGCTATCGTCCATTTTAGAATTTTTGACAAAGATTTCTAAGGCAGGGGCAGCAGCTGCTACAGTTCAAGTCCAGTTAGCTGCCATCTCAAATTTCCACCTTGGATTTGGTGGCTCGAATGTTACGGACCATAAGTTATCTAAAACTTTTCTTAAAGGTGTTCTTCACATGAAACCTCCTGTCAAAATTCCTTATTCTCCCTGGAATTTGAACTTTATGCTGTCTCAAATTATTCTCCCCCCCCCCAGCATCTTCTTGTGATCTCAAATATTTATCCTGGAAAACTATTTTTCTAGTGGCCATTACTTCTGCCCGCAGAGTGTCAGAACTCCAAGCATTATCTGTCAGACCACCTTACATGATTTTCCATGCTGATAGTGTCTCTCAGAACAAACCCCTCATTTTTGCTTAAAGTCTGTTCTGAATCCAATATCAATCAGTTCATTGAGCTGCCAGTCTTTTTTCCCAACCACTCTAACAAATTGGAATACATGCTGCACAAACCTGATGTACACAGACAGCTCAGATTTTATCTTGACAGAACTAAGGATATTAGAAAATCAGATCAACTTTTTGTATCCTTTTCAGAAGCCAGAAAAGGTAATCCAGTGGCTAAAACAACTTTATCTAAATGGTTATCTGATTGTATATCCTTTGTTTATGCGAATGCTAGCATGCCATTGACACACAAACCTAAGGCTCATTCTACCAGAGCCATTTCTACGTCTTCTGCCTTTCAAGCTAAATTGCCCCTTGACAATATTTGTGCTGCAGCCACTTGGTCTAAGCCTCATACCTTTATCACACATTACAAAGTAGATAAGGCTTCCAGGGACAGGTCTTCCTTTGGTTCCACGGTACTGAAGAACATACTTCCATGAGCCACCCAAGATTGAGGGTGCTAGGGATGCTACCCATCAGTGAGAATAAATGGCGAGATTTAACAACTTCACATAAAGAAGTTATGTACTTACCATAACCTTCCATGTGAGTTGTTTATCTCGCCTTTATTCTCACGTTCCTCCCTCCTTCCCCCTCCTGGCTAACAGTTGACTTAGAGGCTAGTACCATCCTAGTTATTCAACACTTCTGCTTCCCTTTCGGGAAGTGCTTCCTTGTAGAAATAAATAAAAGGGTATATATACTCGCAGGCAAACAAGATCTAAGGTAATTCCAGCAGTGCATTGTGGGATAAGGGGCTTGGTCTCGAGCTACTGGCAAACCTTGAGCTTTGCTATCGGCCGTGTCGGAGCCGAGGATCGGCTCCAAACCCATCAATGAGAATAAAGGTGAGATAAACAACTCACATGGAACGTTATGGTAAGTACATAAATTCTTTTTTTCACTAGGCAGATATCAGACCTTTAGATGTTATGTTGTCCTATCTCACCTTCATTCTTACTTGGATGGGTTTGGAGCCGATCCTCGGCTCTGACTCGGCCAAATACACAGCTGGAAGTCTCAAACTTGGCTCGTGGCAGGTAGGTATCCCATGATGCAGTGGTGCAACTCTCCAGATCTCATTGCCGCTTTATGAGGTTGGATGTGCTCTTCTTGGCCATGGCTAAGTTTTTGTTTTTTTCACTCTGATGTTCTTCGTCTTCCATTGCTGCAGTCCTGACTATTGGGTATAGTCCGCGTCCCAGTCGGCCCGAATACCAGAGTATAAGGCTGACGTCGGTCAGGGCGCATTAGACTGACGTCAGTACGTCAGGGTACTAATGCGCATGACCGACGTCATATCCTCAGTCTTTTTTGCCGCATGGTCCGATGCAGAAGCAGTTTTGCGAGTGCAGGTTGGCGTGCTGAAATATTTCCGAAACCGGAGTTTCAGACCGAAACAGAGTTGGCTAAGTACCCGTTGGGGAACATTTTGGTTTTTCTTGCCTCAGTATTTTACGGATGTCAGAAAATGTGTATAACTGTATTTCTTGTGTGAAACAGATACCTCATAGGGATTATCATACCTTGTGTATACCTTGTTTAGGGCCTGAGCACGCCGTTGTTGGTTGCCGCTCTTGTGCTAGGTTTAACAAACGCACTATTAAGAGGAGGTTAGACTGTGCCAGGTTAGTGTTTGGGAAGCGTTGCAATTATAAAATGCCGTCGGTTGCTCCGACGCTTCCACCAAGAAGCGCAAGGATAAAACAGTGAAGCCTAGGGTTGAGGAACCGGCAGTCCCGGACGCCGGTTCTTTGGAAGGCTCAGTGGAGCCGGAGGTTTTGCCAGGAGTTTCCATGGAGTCCCAGGCAGAAACTATACTCTTACAGGATGTGCCTTCTCAGGAGGTAGGCCAGGCTGAGGGGGCTTCTCAGGTGACTGTTCTTCCCTCTCTTCCCAAGGTAGTTAGGGCCTCTCCTTCTGTTGCCAAAACTTCTATGAGAGGTAGGCCTACTTCAGCTTCAGTGGGGCTTCTCCTACCATTTCAGGTACTGTACCTAAGAAACATATGCTTCACATGTGAGAAGATTTTATAACTATGGTTAGGGGTTGTATAGACCAGCCTGATAAGAGGCCTAGGGTGGAATCTGAGTTTGAGAGTTTTGAACAGTGTTCTGAGGCTTCAGAATCTTCTGTGGAAGATTTGCAGGAGTATCCTACCTATTCTGATTCTGATGTGGATGATTCCACTCCTACAGCGTCTCCACCTGAGGATTTCTCATTTTCAGAGACTTTGCATTCCATGAGGGAGCACTTTAAATGGGAAGGCCAGGATTACTCTGACTCCAGGAAAAGGCTTAGGGAGTTCTTGTTTTTACCCCAGCATAGGCCTTTAGCTATTCCTCCTGTGTTGAATGTGGTGGAAGATGTTTTTGCAGAGGCTTCCCTGAACCCTGACTCTTTGCCTCCTGCTCCTGTTAAGCCTGATAGGTATTATAGGGTGCCCGAAGCTCATAAATATTTGTTTAAGAGTCCTAGGGCGGACCCAGAAACTATTTCCCAGGGGCCTAAGGGTGTAAAAGCTTCTGTGGTTAAAAATCCTGTCCCCACTGATAAGGAGACGAGGGCTTTGGATAGGTGGGGAAAGAAAGTGTATACTTCTTCCACTCTAGCCATGAGAGCTTTGAATTGTCAGTTTCACATGTTAAAATATCAGAATTACCTTCTTTCACAATTGAAATCTAAGGTGGATGCTTTGGCGGAAGGTATTGAGTGTAAAGAGTTGCTGGATTTGGTTCATGTGTCCGAACAAGTGGGTAAGCATTCTTTGCAATGTGGTTTTGATGCTGTACAGGCCTCCTCGAGGGTGGCTGCTACCAGCTCTGTTCTTCGCAGGCATGCCTGGTTGAAGGATCAGAATTTAGCTGAGCATGTTAAGACAAGGATTTTGGATGCTCCTTTACAGTCTGATGTGTTGTTTGGTTCGCCTGTGGAAGCTGTTTTAAAGAAAATGGAGGACAAAGCTAAGTCTATGCAAACTGTTAAAGATTTTTTGCAGGTGCAGCCACCGAAGTTTAGTAGAAATTGGCCTGCTAAGGGGTGGACATATCCTGCTTATGATTCTCAGTCTAGGGGTAGGTCTAGACGTGGTAGGGGCAGGGCTCAAAGTTCTTTTAGGCCTAGAACAGGGAGTTCACCTGCTCAGACTTCTGGTGAGGGCAGAGGTCAGTCCTTTCGTAAACAGACCCAATGACCTGTTTCTTCAGCTGCCAGCAGATTCACGTCTGGCAGCTCCGTTGGGGGGAAGACTGTCTCTTTTCAAAGAAAATTGGGATTTAATTACTCAAGACAAATGGGTGTTGGATATCATTCACCACGGTTACAGATTTTATTTCCATACAATGCCCCCTTTCAAAGGCATGCCAGGCGTTCCTCCTCTACAAAGAAAAGAGGCTCACAAGCAAGTTTTACAGTTACTTCACATAGGGGCCATTCAGCCAGTCCCTGTGTCAGAGAGGGGCCTAGGATTTTATTCTCGCCTGTTCCTTGTACCAAAGAAGGGGAACACGTGGAGACCAATTTTGGATTTATCTCTCCTCAACACGTTTTGGACATTCCCAAGTTCAAGATGTTGACGTTACAACAGCTTTTACCTCTGCTGGGCAAAGATCACTGGATGGTAACTTTAGATCTCAAGGAAGCTTACCTTCATGTGCCTATAAGGCTAAGTTGCAGAAAGTATCTGCGGTTTCGAGCTGGAAATTCTCATTATCAGTTCTCTGCATTGCCCTTTGGCTTATCTACTGCCCCGAGAGTATTCACAAAGGTTCTGGCTCCAGTGATAGCTTACTTCAGGCTTCAAGGAATTCAAATCTATCCTTACTTGGACGACTGCCTGATTCTGGCTCAAGAAAAGGAAGACCTTCTACAGCATCTGGAATATGTTATAGCAGTGCTAAGATGCCTAGGGTATTCTGTGAACGAAATAAAGTCCAGTCTAGTACCCTCTCAAGACATGTGCTTTCTGGGTGTAAGACTGAATACAGCAGCCCAGATGGCCTTTTAACCCCGGACAAACAAAAGAGTCTGTCACTTTACTTCCATCGACTATCTCATCAGTCCGTGCTGACTGCAAGGACAGTCCTTCAAGCATTAGGGTTCATGGCATCTTGTATTCTGGTGCTTCCCAATGCCAAACTGCATATGAGGAAGCTACAATGGTATCTCAAAATGTATGGACACAGCACTGCCAGGATTTGGACACTGTCATTCAAATAATACCTTGCATTCAAAAGGAATTTTTGTGGTGGGCTCAGGAATGTCACCTAAACAAGGGACTCTCTGTGACCCGGCCAGAGGCAAGTCAGATTCTAACGACAGATGCCTCGGACATTGCTTGGGGAGCTCATCTAAATGGAAAGTGGATACAAGACAAGTGGCCTGCCAGACTACAGCATCTACATATCAACATGAAGGAGATGTTGGCAGTCCAGTTTGCATTAATGGCTTTCAAGGAGTTACTTCTTCCAGGGCAGGTGTTGATTCTAACAGACAACACAACTGTCATGTGGTACATCAACAAGCAAGGGGAACACATTCTTATCCTCTATGCAGGCAAGCAATGATTTTATGGGAGACTGCGCTAAGCTTGCAACTAACTCTTCAGGCAAGGTTTCTGCCAGGAGCACAGAACTCCTTAGCAGATGTGTTAAGCAGACAAATCATGGATCCCCACAGTGGAAACTGGATCTTCATGTATTTCAGAAACTGACAGTGTCATGGGGAACTCCAGACATAGATCTGTTCGCTTCTCCACTAAACCACCAGCTGCCAAAGTATTGCACAAAGGGGTTTCATCACACAGCTTGGAAAGTGGATGCTCTGTCTTTCAGTTGGAAAAACCTTCATGTGTATGCCTTTCCACCTCTACCGCTTCTTCCTAAGGTACTATTAAAGGTCAGACAAGACAGGCCAAGGATGATTTTGATAGCTCCAGATTGGCCTCGGCAACACTGGTACCCACTTCTACGGAGTCTGGTAAAGAAGCCTCCATGGCCTTTACCTCTGATTCCTCATCTGTTATCTCAGAAGGACGGTCATCTGCTCAATGTCAAGCTTCAATCTCTTCATCTCACAGCCTGGCATATTCTGTGTTGAAACACAGCAGGTCTCAACTTCCTCAACAAGTTTTAAATGTGATTATGGAAGCTAGAAGGCCTAGTACAAGGAGAGAGTACGCAGAAAAATGGAAGAGATTTTTATTTTGGAGTACAGCAAAGAATTTGGAGATTTCAGAGCCTAATTTGAGTGTGGCTCTTCAATATCTTACTGAATTATTGGACAAAGGTTTGTCCTTCTCTTCCATAAAGATTCATGCTGCAGCAATTTCAGCTCACTATGATTGTGACCCACCTTTGTTTTCGCATCCTTTGTTCAAGCAGTTTCTTAGAGGGGCAAAGAATATAAGACCCCCACGTAGAGCTCCTACTCCTGCTTGGGATCTCAATTTTGTGTTGGAAAAACTTACTCTACAACCTTTTGAGCCTGCAGCTACTGCTGAATTGAAATATTTGTCATGGAAGACTGCTTTTCTGTTGGCTATTACTTCTGCAAGAAGGGTGTCTGAGTTGCAGGCCCTTATGGCAGTAGAGCCCTTTTGATTTTCCATAAGGACAGGGTATCATTACGTACTAATCCTTCCTTTATGCCTAAGGTGGTTTCTAGTGTGGCTTTAAACCAAACTATTCATTTGCCTACGTTTTTTGCAGATCCTCAAAATAAAGGGGAAAAGATTTTGCACACTTTAGATGTACACAGGCAATTGCGTTATTATTTGAGCAGGACTAAGAATTTTAGGCAGTCTCAGCAGTTGCTTGTTTCTTTTGCTTTGAGTTCACAGGGCAAGCCTGTGTCAAAACAAACTATTTCTAGGTGGATTGGCTTTTGCATTGCATTTTGTTATTCCCATCATGGCAAGGAGATTCCAGCTGGGATTAGGCCTCATTCCACTAGGGCTACTGCCACTTCAACAGCATTTCTAAGGGGGGTGGCAACTAAGGATATTCTGGAAGCAGCTACTTGGAGTTCAGTGCATACTTTCTCTAGGCATTATCACCTTCCTATATACTCTAAGACTAGGGCTGGTTTTGCCACAGCTGTTTTACAAGGCATGTTGTCAGCTCCTGCTACTTTATAATTTGCCAGCCTCCCTTACCTCTGCTTTGGGATTCTACCCAATAGTCAGGACTGCAGCAATGGAAGACGAAGAACATAGTACAGTTTTGTACCTACCATAAATGTAGATGTTCGAGGATTCCATTGCTGCAGTCCAATTTACCCTCCCTCCTTCCCCTCTGTGTTTAGGGGTGGTTGTGTAGGTGGGTTTACATGCTTATATTTTATATATATATATATTGTTGTATATATTATACATGCTTTTGGTGCAGGTTGTTTTGGGACTTGTCTTTTTGGGTCTTCTGACATCTGGGGCAAGAAAAGACTGAGGATATGACGTCGGTCATGCGCATTAGTACCCTGACGTACTGACGTCAGTCTAATGCGCCCTGACCGACGTCAGCCTTATACTCTGGTATTCGGGCCGACTGGGACGCGGACTATACCCAATAGTCAGGACTGCAGCAATGGAATCCTCGAACATCTACATTTATGGTAGGTACAAAACTGTACTTTAGCTAAAATTTCTAGTAGTTTTGCATTTATAGTGTTTCCTAGCTTGTTTAAATAATAAGATTAAGCATGTAGCTAATCTTATCTCCTTCTACTGTTGGTTGCTGCTTTTTGGCCGTTGTTTTGTTGGCAGGCCTTGTTGTATCCCCTAGTTTACTGTAGTGGTATCTGTTTATTTCCCTTTTTTTCAGTAGTTGATATTTAGCTCGTTTAAGTTAGAGAGCTAATCACCCATTTGAATTAGAGGGCTGGTAGTTTTAGTAGTTAGTGTGCGTTATCCCTGGTATCTAGGTCTGTTTAAGTTAGAGGCTCTAGTGCTACTCTTGTGATAGTTTCTCTAGTTATATTTACTTAGATGTGTAGTGTTTATTAGATTAGAGTGCAAATGTATCTTTACTTAGAAGTGCACTGTTGTTTAGTGAGCAGTGCAGTGTTGTTTAGTGAGAGTGTGTTATATATTACGGTTTGAAAAGTCGTGTTTTGTTTTGTAGGAACTCTCTTCTATCATGTCTAAATACTCTAGAGAGAGAGAGCATAAGGCTTCAAGTTTTAAAAAATTTCAAAAATGTACACAAAAGATGTCAATTACTGACGGACATGTCATTTGCGTATACTGTCTAGGGGCTATTCATTTACAGTAGGATTGTACTTTGTCACTCCTTTAGTGCAAGAGTGTTACAGCAGAGGAGAAACAAATTGATTCTCAAGGGGCTCTTTTGCTCTTCCTTTGAGGAAGCTGTACAGAGTGCTTCTTCTTCTTTGTTCTCCTCTTCTTCAAAGAGGGACAAACCTTCCAAAAGACCATCACCTGTTTCTATGGCTCAGTCGGAGCCTCCAGAAAAATTGTCTAAAATTTCTAAGACATCTACCTCCTTGGTTCCACAGCTCTCGGAACCATCGGAGGTTATCATCATTGACGAGCTTAGTTCTTCGGCCCCACTGTCTTCGGAACCGCAAGATGCCGTGTCTCGGAGCCGGCCCACTGCATTCCACTGGTCTCCCCTACTCTGAGATCTCCCATTTTGGAGAGGTCTTGTTCTCCTTCTCTATCCTCCAGGTCCACTAGGAACCTATCTGATGATGATATGGAGCAGGCGGTGCACAGGCTGTTGAAGTCGCCGGTATTATCCAAATTGTTCTCGGCTCCGACTCATCAGGTCTCAGAGCCTTCTAAAGCTTTTACATCACAGTTGTTCCTCTTCAGAGCCGAGCCGGACCCACAGAGCCGGAGTGCCTGGTACCACTTACTGTAGAACCACTGGTTCTAGGACCCCCTTCGGTGATTGCGGAGCCGACATCTGCTCTGACTCTCTCGGCACCATCCGGAGTCTCTGGGAGCCAGGGATGTTCTTCGTGTTTCACTGTTGCAGTCATTACATTTGGGTAATCTGCTGGCAGGTTGCCCTCAGTTGGCCTGATTAACAAAGTCTTGGGTCCTGCATTGGTTGCTGTCCCTTCTTCCATGATGTCAGGTCGTCAAGGGTATAAAACATACAGACGATGCCATTATATCAGTCTTTCTTGCCATGCGGTGCCCGAAGGAAAAGCAGTTCGCAAGTGCCAGTCGGCCGACTCCTGAAATTTTCATTTTCGAGTTTCAGAACCAAAGTCTTCAACTAAAAGCTAAGTACCCCGTTGGGGAAACTTTTTCTTGATCCTTACCGATGTCAGTAAAAGTTAATAATTGACCAAGAAAAACCACAAAAGAATAAAATGGTGCTAAAATAAACTTATAACCAAGTAGAAAGCACCACAGTCGAGCTGGATATAGGCATCAGTTTATTCAGTTCCAAACACCGAACACAAAGTGAAAAGACCCATCAACTTCACTGATGAAAAGTACAAGTAATTTTACAGTCATCAACTGCCGATGGTCTTTTCACTTTGTGTTCGGTGTTTGGAACTGAATAAACTGTTGCCTATATCCAGCTCGACTGTGGTGCTTTCTACTTGGTTAAAAGTTAATAATTGCATTACTTGTGGAAAGCAAATACCTCATAAAGATTTTAATTTGTACTGTACTCCTTGCCTAGGCCCTGACCACGACGTACCTTGCTGTCAGTTTTGTGCTTTATTAATCCGCGCACTATCCGTCGTCGGTAAATCTTTGTCTCTAAATATTTCGGTTCTCGGTTTAATTATCCAGAAATTACGTCTGTTAGCCATCCGACTACTGGAATACCGAAAAAATGCCAAGAAAAAGACAGAGAGAGGCTGCTGAGGTCCAAAACTGCCGACGACGCTTCTCCTAAGCCAGTCGCCAGTTCGCTGGTACTCAGTGAGGTGCTTTCGCAGCCCCTGATACCCGCTACTTCTGATTCGCAGGCCTCTACTGAGACCGATTCGGAGTCCGGTATGCTTTGAGATGCTTCACCTATGGAACCCGCGGATGTCTCTTCCATGGATGGATCCAGAGCCGCTGTGCAGGCACCGGCTTCTGTGGGTGTATTCAGGCCTACAGACTTGCATATTAAACCAACTCCACCTTCAATACTAAGGCCTAAATCTCGATCTGTGTCTAAAAAACTGACGCCCAGAGCACATGTCCAGGCCCCTATGCCTAAAAAACAAATGATCAAAATAGCTAAAGAATTAATTACTCTAATCAGGGGTAGTCACCCCCCCCTTCTAAGAGGCCTAGGGCTGAGCTTGACTATGAATCTTCTGAACAGGACTCTGTTTCTTCTGACTCTTCTAATGACCTGGATTTGCCCATACCTACTTATGAGGATTCTGATGCAGAGGATTCCATTCCCCCTGCTTCCCACCGAGGACGTTTTTTTGGGGAAAACCTTGAGAGCATTTCCACTGGGAAAATCAGGAATTTTCTGAATCCAAATAGAGGCTTAGGGATTTCCTTCTACTCCCTTAGCATAGGCCTTTGGCTATACCTCCTGTACTAGAAATTGTTGATGATGTGTTTTCGGAATTCAGTATGGCCCCTGATTCCCAGCCTCCGGATCCTAGTAAACCAGACAGATACTACAGGGTTCCTGAGTCTCACAAGTTCCTTTTCAAAAATCCTGTTGCAGACCCAGAAACCATTTCTCTGGGGCCCAAGGGCATTAAGGCTTCTACTGCTAAAAATCCTACCCCTTCTGATAGAGACTCCAGGGCTCTGGATAGATGGGGTAAAAAGGTTTATACTTCTGCAACCTTGGCAATCAGGGCTTTAAACTGTCAATTTCATATGCTAAAATATCAACAACATGTCATAGGATTGCTTAAAGAGAAAATGATGGTGATTTCTGACTGCGTGGAAAATAAAGATTTACAGGATTTATTGCATTCAGCTGAACAAGTTGGAAAACGTACTTTGCAGTTTGGTTTTGATTTTTTAGAGGCCTCTTGCAGGGCTGCTGTTACTGGGTCTGTGCTTAGAAGACATGCTTGGCTTAAGGAGCAATCTCTGCCTGATCATGTTAAAGCAACATTGTTGGATGCTCCTTTGCATCAGGACCGTCTGTTTGGCAATAAGGCAGAAGAAGTTCTAAAAAAGATGGAAGATAAAGCTAAATCTATGCAAACTGTGAAATATTTCTTCCAAGTGCAACCTCCAAGATTTAGTAGGCACTGGCCTACTAAGAACTGGTCCATGTCCTTCAAGGATGCATCTGCAGTCCTAACAAATGGGTTGTCCTGCCTCAGGCAGCCCTTCGGTCGGCCGGATTCCAAAGTCTGGGTCTGGCCTCGGCTGATTTCGCACTTCACCCGACGTCATAGCTGCTGTTTATTGGGTATAAAGGCATCAGCCGACACCATTTTCCTCAGTCTTTCTTGCCGCGTGGTGCCCGAAGCAGAAGCTGTTCGCAAGTGCCGGTCGGTCAGATCCAGAGATTACTACTACCGAAGACTTCTAAAAAGCTAAGTACCCCATTGGGGACTCTTTCTTGCCTCAGCCGATGTCAGAAAAAGTAAATAATTGTTTAACTTGTGGGAAACAAATACCTCGTAAGGATTTCCACTCTTACTGCCTTCCTTGCTTAGGCCCAGACCACGACGTATCAGCTTGTCTAGCCTGTGATTCCTTCAACCGACGGACACTTAGACGTCGGTCGGAATTTGCAGAGGAGTTTTTTGGTCCCGCTTTTGCTTACAAAATGCCGTCGGAGACTCAGACTTCACAATTAGCTAAAAAGCGTAAGGAAAAGGACCGACACTCGCGGTCCGCGGTTTCGGCCGAAACCACGGTTAAGCCAACCGCGAGTGTCTCTGTTTCGGCCGAAACTGAGTCCTCGGTTCTTCCTTCGGCCGAAAGCTTGCCTCCGATAGCCGAGGCTTCACACAGCATGGCTGAATCCGCTACTGAACTAACCCCTGCTGTAGCAAGCTCCCAGGATTTATCTGATACTATTCCTTTAGACATATCTACTCCTGCACGTGGAGCTGCTAGGCCCCCTGCATCTATGTCTATCAAGGCTTTCTCTAGGGCTAAAGCAGCTAAATCTTCTAAGGCCTTGCCTGCTAAAACCCCCTCACACAGGCCTACCTCCAGTTCCCAAATGCTCAGCTTGGCTGAGGATCTCATTTCTTTGATCAGGGGTTCCCAACCTCACCCAGACAGGGCCTCTCAACCCCCTCCAGAGAAGAGGCCTAGAGCAGAGCCCCCGGATCCTGTTTCTACAGACTATTCCAGAAGGCCCATATTCTCCTTATGAGGATTCCGATGCAGAAGACTCCATTCCTTCTGCCTCTCCTCCAGAGGAATTTTCTTTTGGGGAAACTTTACATGCTATGAGAGAGCATTTTCAATGGCAGGGCCAGGATTTTTCAGATTCAAGGAAAAGGCTTAGGACCTTTTTACATTTACCACAGCATAGGCCTTTAGCCATTACTCCAGTACTCACAGTGGTTGATGATGCTTATAATGATGCTTGTACTGCCCCTGACAAGCCCGACAGATATTACAGGGTCCCAAACACACACATTCACTTGTATAAGGCTCCTATTGCAGATCCTGAAACCATTTCACAGGGCCCCAAAGCTGTAGCAGCTGCCTCTGCCAAAAACCTCCTCCCCTCAGAAAGAGAATCTAGAGCATTAGAGAGATGGGGTAAAAAAGTTTATACTTCTGCTACTCTTTCGGCTAGGGCCTTAAACTGTCAATTCCACATGATACAGTATCAGGAATTTTTGTTAGACCAGCTAAATAAAAAACTGTCCTCTCCTGAACCTATAGACCGTAAGTCCCTTCAGGATTTGGTACATAACACTCAGCAGGTCAGTAATCATTCCTTAAAATGCGGCTATGATGCACTGGAGGCTTCCTTTAGATCAGCTATGACTGGAACAGTGATTAGAAGGCATGCCTGGTTAAAAGAGCAATCCCTACCAGACCATGTAAAGTCAAAGCTTCTAGATGCTCCCATGGAGAAACAAAGTTTGTTTGGTTCCCCTGCACAGCAACTGCTAAAAAAGGTGGAAGAAAAAGCAAAATCTGTCCAAACAGTCAAGGATTTCTTACAGGTCCAGCCTCTGAGGTTTAGTAGAAACTGGCCTTCGAAGAATTGGTCCTTTCCAGATACCTCCAGAGCACAGAGAGGCAGAAATAGGCGCCCAAGAGGCAGAGGTCAATCCAGAGGTGCCTACAGGGGACGTCAGTGGCAGCCCAACAACCAGAGAGGTACTGCCACAGATCCAGCTACGACCACTCCAACAGGACAGACACAATGACTTGGCTCTGTTACCGCCTACCAGGGAACAACTGCAAGCACCCTTAGGCAGAAAGCTTGCCTTATTTTCCGTAAACTGGCATTACATTACAGGAGACAAATGGATTTTACAGACAATAGACAAAGGCTACAGGTTTCACTTCCACACTCTACCAAAAAAGAGAGGAATGCCAAACCTACCACCAAACCAAAAAACAAATGCTCTAGCACAAATCAACCACCTACTAAGGATGAGAGCTATAGAAAGGTACCCTATGGAACAAGGGCAAGGATTTTACTCCAGACTCTTCCTGGTTCCAAGAAAAGAAAGCCAATGGAGACCTATTCTCGACCTGTCCGCTCTGAACACATATCTCATTGTTCCAAAATTCAAAATGCTGACCCTACAGCAACTTCTTCCCATGCTGGGCAAGGAGTCTTGGCTGGTGACTCTAGATCTCAAGGAGGCATACCTGCACGTCCCTATACGACCAGATTGCAGAAGATACCTCAGATTTCTTGCAGGATCAGAGCATTATCAATTCTCAGCATTGCCCTTTGGCTTATCTACTGCGCCCAGAGTATTCACGAAATGCCTGGCATCAGTAATTGCTCATTGCAGACTTCAGGGAATTCAAATTTACCCATACCTGGACGACTGCCTGATACAAGCAGACAACAAGACCAAATTAACAAAAGATTTGGAAAAGGTTATACAACTACTGCATGCCCTGGGATACACAGTCAACATGAAAAAGTCAAGGCTGGTACCATCCCAAAGGATAACATTCTTGGGTGCAGAACTGGACACAACAAAGCAAATGTCATTTCTCACAGCAGAAAAGCAAAAGCAGCTACCACTCTATTTCATGGCATTAACAACGCAGAACCAGCTTTCAGCAAGGAAAGTCCTGCAAGCCCTCGGATACATGGCATCCTGCATAATATTGATTCCACATGCCAGGCTACATATGAGGAAGTTGCAATGGTACCCAAGGAATTTATGGTCTCAACACAAGCACAGTCTAGAAGCCCAGATTCCAATAATTCCATGCCTGAAACAAGAATTCCGGTGGTGGGCTCAGGCCTGTCAGCTGAACAGTGGTCTGCCCTTCCACAAACCTCTCCCAAGCCAGACTATCACCACGGACGCCTCAGACCTAGGCTGGGGGGCACACATGGTGGACAAGTGTATACAAGGCCTATGGACACAAGACCAGCTGAGCCTGCATATCAATCAAAAAGAGATGCTGGCAGTGAAACAGGCACTTCAGACATTCAGACCTTTTCTTCAACAAGGTCATTTACTGATAAGGACAGACAACACCACAGTCATGTGGTATATCAACAAACAGGGAGGCACACACTCATACCCTCTATGCCGGATGGCAATGGACCTGTGGAATGTGGCCCTGAACCACAACATTCAACTCCAGGCCAAATTTGTGCCAGGAAAAGAAAATGCACTAGCAGACACCTTAAGCAGAACTACCACGGATGCCCACGAATAGATGCTGCATCCAGACATCTTCAAAACCATTACAAAGAAATGGGGGCTACCAGAAATAGACCTGTTCGCATCCCCACACAACCACCAATTGAGGAAATTCTGCACAAGGACATACCACCCTCTTGCTTGGAAGGTGGACTCCCTATCCTTCAGTTGGGAAAACCTGACAGCATATGCATTCCCACCTCTTCCTTTGATGCACAAAGTGCTACTGAAGATCAAAGAAGATCACCCAAGGATCATCCTGATAGCTCCAGACTGGCCGAGGCAGCATTGGTACCTGCTACTGAGGAGTATGTCTCGGACACACGCATGGCCTCTACCTCCGGTTCCTTTACTGCTAACACAGAACAACTACAAAATCCTACATCCAAACTTGAAAACACTGCAGCTAGCTGCTTGGAATATTACATAAAGCAAAATAACCCAGACTTATCTCAGAGGGTTAAAGACATTATCCTGGAGGCTCGCAGACCCTCCACAAGGAAGACTTATTCAGCCAAATGGAAAAGATACCTCATTTGGAGTACAGCAAAAGGAGAAAATGTATCATTAGCAAACATAGCTAACATCCTGGAATACTTAGCAGAACTTTTCCACAATGGCCTGTCTTACTCCTCCATTAAGATTCATGCATCAGCAATTTCAGCAGAATACAACATGGATCCTCCAGTCTTCTCTCATCCTCTACTCAGGCAGTTTCTGAGAGGAATTAAAATGTAAAGCCTCCAAGGAAGCCACCTTTGCCTACATGGGACCTTAACTTTGTGCTGGAAAAGTTAACACTTCCCCCTTTCGAACCAGCAGCAACAGCAGAATTACAGTTCTTATCTTGGAAAACTGCTTTCCTGCTTGCAATCACTTCAGCAAGAAGGGTTTCTGAACTACAGGCATTAATGGCAGTACAGCCCTTCCTTAACTTCCATCAGGATAGAGTGTCCTTGAGAACTAATCCTACCTTTATGCCAAAAGTGGTCTCCAGGGTATCATTGAACCAATCAATCCACCTGCCAACATTCTTCCCCAACCCACAGAACAGGGGGGAGAGACTATTACATACATTGGATGTGCACAGGCAATTGCGCTATTATCTGGACAGAACCAAAACCAACAGAAAGACTGACCAGCTTCTGGTAGCGTATGCAACAGGAATGGAAGGAAAAGCAATTTCAAAACAGACAATCTCAAAATGGATAGGAAATTGAATTAGATTTTGTTACTCATTTCATGGAAAGACAACTCCAGAAAACATCAGGCCTCACTACACAAGAGCTACAGCCACTACTACAGCTTTCCTACGAGGAGTGGCTACCAAAGACATTTTAGAAGCTGCTACTTGGAGCTCCGTGCATACATTTGCCAAGCATTATAATCTACCTTTATACTCCAGATCCCGAGCAGGTTTTGCAACTGCTGTTTTGCAAGGGATCTTAGCTACACCATAAGCATCTTAGTGCCTCCACCCCCAGTTTGGCTATGGTATTCTACCCATTTGTTAGGACTGCAGATGCATCCTTGAAGGACATAGTACAGTTTTGTACCTACCATAAATGTAGATGTCCGAGAGGTATGCATCTGCAGTCAGGATTACCCACCCTCCTTCCCCTCTGAGGTACTCCTAGGGTATTTGCCCATCTTATAGCTAGCTGGGGGAATCTATTATGGTGTATTTGTTTGTATATATGTATATACATGCTTATTTTGTTTGCTCTCTACTGTTTGGAACCATTTGCATTATCCAAATTTAGCCTTCCTAGAGGGCACCTGGCATCTGGGCCAAGAAACACTGAGGAAAATGGCGTCGGCTGATGCCTTTATACCCAATAAACAGCAGCTATGACGTCGGGTGAAGTGCGACATCAGCCGAGGCCAGACCCAGACTTTGGAATCCGGCCGACCGAAGGGCTGCCTGAGGCAGGACAACCCATTTGTTAGGACTGCAGATGCATACCTCTCGGACATCTACATTTATGGTAGGTACAAAACTGTACTTTTCCAGCTCCTTCCAGATCCACTCAAGCCAAACCCAGACACACCAAAAGCACCAGTTTCAGTCCCAACGGACTTTCAGAACTAAGCAGTGGGGTGTTTCCACTTCCAAATCTGGAAATAACAAGACACCACCCTATGGTAAACAGTCTCAATGACTTTCCTTAAAATTACCAAGCACTTACCTCTCAGCCACCCCTTTGGTGGGAGAAATTGCTCTTCATGCAAAAAACTGGCATCTTATAACCCAGGACAAATGGGTTATAAATATAATGTCCCAGGGATACAGATTTCATTTTCACACATTGCCAACTCCAAACAGATGGCCAGACCTGCCCCCAAATCAGTGGACAGAGGCTCAGAAACAAGTACTTTCCCTCTTAAACATGGGGGCTATTCAGACAGTACCAGAAGAGGAAAAGGGACAAGGTTTCTATTCCAGACTTTTCCTGGTATCCAGAAAAGACAAATCATGGCGTCCAATTCTGGACCTGTCTACTCTAAACACCTTTCTGGACTTTCCAAAATTCAAGATGCTGACTCTTCACCAGTTACCCTATGTTAGGCAAGGATGCCTGGTTGGCAACTCTAGATTTGAAAGAGGCTTACCTGCATATCCCAATCAGGGAATCTTGCAGAAGATACCAACGCTTCAAAGCAGGCTACTTGCATGATCAGTTCTCTGCACTGCCCTTTGGCTTGTCTACTGTGCCCAGGGTATTCACAAATTGCCTGTCCCCAGTAATTGCATTTTGCTGGCAAAGAAATATTCAAATATAGCCATACCTGGACGATTATCTAATTCAGGCAGAAAACCAGACCATACTTATAAAACATTTGGCATTTGTAAAAAGGGTTCTAACTTGTCTAGGGTACACCATAAACGAAAAGAAATCACAAGTGGTACCCTCTCAAATAATTACATTCCTGGGTGCAAGCTTGAATACAACTGCCCAGATGGCTTTCCTCACGCCAGACAAGCAAATTCATTTGGTGACTTACTTCAAACAGGTGGCCAGAAAAACCCTGCTATCTGCAAGACAAATACTGCAAGCCTTGGGGTTCATGGCCTCCTGCATTCTTCTAATTCCATATGCAAGACTGCATATGAGGAAACTTCAGTGGTACTTAAAATGTTTATGGAGTCAACATTGTCACAGCCTGGAAACAGTGATTCCTATCATACCTTGCCTACGCCTAGAGTTCCTGTGGTGGGCAGAGGCCTGCCACCAAAATAAGGGACTGCCATTCACACCACCCCCTGCTGCCCAAACCCTAAACTACAGACTCATCAGACTATGCATGGGGGGCTCTTCTGGCAGGGAAGTGCATTCAGGGCAAATGTAGCCTAAATCAAATGCACCTACATATCAATCAAAAAGAAATGCTAGCTGTACAAAATGCTCTGACAGCCTTCAAGGACTACCTTCATCCAGGACAACTAATGGTAAAGACAGACAACACCATGGTTATGTGGTACATAAACAAGCAAGGGGGTACACATTCCTACCCCCTCTGCAGACTAGCCATGGCATTGTGGAACACGGCCTTGAGCTACCAAGTACAACTTCAAGCTCAATTACTGCCAGGAAAGCTGAATATTCTAGCAGACGAACTAAGCAGAAATCTCATGGACCCACACGAATGGAAACTGGAACCAGGGATTTTCAACATGTTGACAAGCAAATGGGGGAGCCCTGACATCTTTTTGCCTCACCCCAGGACTACCAGTTGGAAAACTTTTGCACAAGGACTCCTCACAAAAAAGCCTGGAAGGTGGATGCTCTGTCCTTCAGCTGGAAAAACCTATCAGTCTATGCCTTTCCCCCTCTGCCTCTGCTCACCATAGTTCTGCTAAAAGTCAAACAGGACAAACCAAAAATGATTTTGATTGCTCCAGACTGGCCACGCCTACATTGGTACCCACTCCTGCACAGTGTGTCATAAATTTCTCCATGGCACCTGCCTCAGACACCTTTCTTACTGTCTCAGCAGGAGAACCAAATTCTGCACCCTCCACTCCAAGCATTGAATCTTGCAGCTTGGCTAATCACTTAAAATTCCCCCTTAGCATCCCTCAGCAAACCTGTGATGGATGTCATTTTGGAGGCGAGAAGACCTAGTACTAGAAAATCTTATGTTGACAAATGGAAAATATTCTGTGCCTGGAATCAATCTCAAGGGATGCGCACAGCAGCGCCCAATTTACCTCAGATTTTGCAATACTTACCTGAGATGCTTCACAATGGCCTGTCTTTTTCCTCCATTAAAATCCATGCCTCAGCCATTTTAGCTCATTACAACACAGAACCTCCCCTCTTCTCTCATCCTCTGCTCAAGCAGTACCTCAGAGGGGCCAAAAACCTCAGACCACCCAGGAGAGCTCCAGCCCCTGCCTGGGACCTTAACTTTGTATTGGAGAAACTCACTCTACCTCCTTTCGAGCCAGCTGCTACTGCAGACTTAAAATTTCTTTCTTGGAAAACAGGCCTTCCTTTTAGCAATCACTTCAGCTTGAAGGATATCTGAATTACAGGCCCTTATGGCAGTGGAGCCTTTCATCATCTTTCATGCGGAAAGGGTGTCACTCAGGACCAATCCATCCTTCATGCCCAAGGTAGTATCCAGTGTGGCTCTTAATCAGTCCATTCATTTGCCAACTTTCTTTCCCAATCCACAGAACAAGGGGGAGCGGATTCTGCATTCATTGGATGTGCACACACAACTTAGATTCTACTTGGACAGGACTAAATCTCAGAAGAACATCTGAACAATTGCTGGTAGCATTTGCTGCAGGGGCAGAGGGGGAAGACTATTTCAAAACAAACCATTTCTAAATGGAGAAGCCATTGCATTCAGTTCTGCTATAAGCACCATGGAAAACCTATCCCCCAGGGAATCAGATCTCACTCCACCAGGGCTGCATCTACCTCTGCAGCCTTTCTCAAAGGTGTTCCTACCAGGGATATTCTAGAAGCTGCTACCTGGAGTTCAGTTCATACTTTCACCAAGCATCATCACTTACCAATTTTCTCTATATCCAGAGCTGGCTTTGCCACTGCTGTTTTGCAGGGATTTATAGGTGGTCCTAATGCTGTATAAATCCATCCTCTCAACCATAGGTTCATAGGTAGGTACTAGGCTACTGGCCCTAGGGCCTATATAAGCCTAACCAAAAGGTACCCTGGCTGTCGCCACCCAAGAAAATTATTTTCCTGTGCCACTGTCGAGCAGAGCCACAGAAGTGATCCCCGGGGTGAATTTCCTATCTCCCATTAAATCATCAAGATTTTTCTTGAGTGCTAATGAGGAGCTTTGTTTGATATAGATAGGTAGTTTGTGCCAGAGTTTGGGAAGTCTCTGGGGCAGGAATCTATCCCTCCAGCATGTTCTTTTTATTGTGGTGACAATGTTTAGGTCCCTAGAGCGTGTAGCTCGTAGGGATTGGGATTTCTTTAAGTGGAGCATGTCTAAAAGCTCTGGGTTTGACATAGCTTTGTGTGTTAGGCAGACATCACCTCTGAGTAGGCGATATGCGACGGAGTAAAGCTGCAGTTTTTTTTAGACGGTCTGCGTAGGGCATCTGTTTGAGGCCAGTAATCCTCTTTGTGAGGTATTTCTGCAGCCTTTCCAGTTGTTGTAGATGTCTTGTCAGGTACATACCAAAAGGGGCATTGTACTCTATAATGGGTGTAATGAGTGACGAGTAGAAGGGAACAATGACCTCTTTTTTTCCTGGATGAGAAACCTTTTGTGATGAGGTGTGCCACGTAGAAGGATTTCCTGACTACTGTGGCAATGTGATTATCAAAGGAGAGACTACTCTCCACCTGTGTCCCAAGGTCTCTTATCACACTTTCGGTGTTAAGTAGACTACCGCCTGTGTGGTAGTTCATGGGTACAAAGTTTTTTCCAAACGGGATGACAATGCACTTTTTGGCATTAAGCTTGAGGCCATGGCTTTGACACCAGGCATCTGTCTCAGCGAGGCCCTTTTGTAGGATGTCCACATCTTTTGGAGTTTTGATTATGGCTCCTAGTTTGCAGTCATCTGCGAACTTAATAAAGACCTTCTGTGTTAGCCTGTACTTCAGAGAAGTAGATATCAAACAGGAGAGGACCCAGGACTGAACTGTGTGGTACTCCACTTGTCACTGGTCTGAAGTTGGATTTGGAGTCTGCTACTTTCACAGTGTGGGTTCTGTCAGTGAGACAGTTGGCAACCCATCTTGTGACATAGGGATTTATACCTAGTTTAGTGAGTTTATCTATAGTTCCAGAGTGGGGGATGGTGTTGAAAGCCTTGGCGCGATCTAGATAGGCTGTGTGAACCACGTTACCCTCATCTACGGCTTTGGTGACTGCTTCAAAGAAGTCTATCAGGTTTAGGAGACATGATCTGCCTTTTACAAACCCGAACTGGATGGGATCCTGAGGTTTGGAGATTACCAATGTCATTGTTTATAAGTTCCATGATGATACGTTCCATAGCCTTGCAGACCAGGCTCATTAGGCTAATGGGGTGGTAGTTTCCAAGGTCCGTGGTGGCTCCCCCTTTGTGGAGTGGGGTAACTGTCGCTGTGCGCCATTCATTGAGCACATAGCCTGAGGTGAGGCTGTGATTGAACATGGTACTTAGGTGGGGTGCTAGTTTGTTCTGTAGTTCATGTAGAACACAGCCTGGGATGTTGTCAGGTCCCATGGATGCTGTGTTCTTGGCTTTGGATAGTGTGCTTTTACCTGTGCAGCTGTGATTACAGGAACTTTGCATTCTTCTGGTATAGAGATGGGCCCCTTCGGGGATGACAGGGGGGTAAAGTTAGCACTGAACCTATCTGCCAGGATGTTGGCAATATCAGTTGGCTCTGTATATTTAGTGCCATTGTGCTGTAACTCAGAGCAGATCTGAGTGTTGCCATTGAGATTCTTGACATGGCTATATAATGCTTTGTGGTTGTCTTTAGAGTCAGTGGCTATTTTATTTTCGTAACTAGCTTTGGATGATTTTATGAGGGATCTCAGCTTTTTACTGAGGCTGACCAGGGAGTTTCTCCAATCATGGGATTTTACTCTTTTTTTGCAACAGTTTCTTTCTTTTGTTGTAGAATTTGTTTATGGCAGGGGACCACCAGATTGGCTTCCTTTTTTGGAGGATAGCATCTTGGTTCTGTTAGGGATTGCACGATCCATGCACTCGTGTAAGTGCTTATAAAGTGCATTTGTATAGGATTCAGCAGTCATACCTCTATTGTCCGTCAGCATGGGTGTCGTGAAGTTTGCCACTTCTGTCTTAACTCATTCACTCTGGAGCAGCTCTGAAAAAGATGCCTGCTTAATTCCACCATAGGAACAACAGTGAAGCCTGAGCTCATTTTCAGAAAATCCATTTCTAATACCATACATAAAACAAATGTTCATAACCCTTTAACTATAAGAGCTAGACTAAAAATGTAAATGCGAAAGTTGCTCAGCAGACACTGACCTTTCCAACAGTGTAAATGCTGATAGTGCATATCAAAGTCATTATTAAATATTTGGCAAGGAATGTTGATATTGTGCATATTTTTTACCTTTTTGGAAAAGCAAAACACAATATCTTGGTTAATGTACTATGCAGACCCATACAATTTGAATTTAATATATTATGAATGTCAGCTTTAAAAGGAATGTTGATATTGTGCATATTTTTTACCCTTTTGGAAAAGCAAAGCACAATATCTTGGTTAATGTACTATGCAGACCCATACAATTTGAATTTAATATATTATGAATGTCAGCTTTAAAATGATACCTTAACCATTACTGTGTGATGCATATTTCTTGAGATATTCACAGAAGTATGATTAATATATTATTTCCTCATAATTGATAAATAAACAAAGCATAATAACTCATCACCTGTAACAGACAGAGCCTACATATCAGTGTAGAAGTTGTGCATCTGAATGTCAGCTTCAAAATGGTGCATCATTTGTGTGATTACCATGCTCCCTCGCAAAGATATGGGCACAATAATGAGAAGTATTGTAAATTTACAATTTTCATAATCGTACAAGACTAAACAAACTGTGATATCTGTGCATGTGTGCAGAGTACAGACACAGTTCTTTTACCATCTTGTAAGGAGTAACACTGTCTTCAAAATGAGGTATTACTTGGCACACTGACATGCTGCCTTGCAAAGTTATTTACCAAAATATGAAAAAAAAAATCATAATTTCCATAACCCAAGTCCGAAACAAACTTTGATATCTGCACATGTGTAGAACATACAGGCACATTTTTTTTTACCATATTGGAACCAGCAATACTGTCTTCAAAATGAGGTATTACTTGCCACATTGACATGCTCTGTTGCAAAGTTGTTTAGCAAATTATGAAAAAATCATAATTTCCATAACCTGAGTCCTAACAAAACTGAAATCTGTACATGTGTACAGCATTCAGAAGCAGTTGTTTTACCATGTAGACACATATGATTGTAAATATACACGTTCTTGGTGTAGCCAACATGCTGCTGAATAGGTACATGTAAAGAGAAAAAGCAAGGTAGGGACCGCCACTCCACTAATGAACCCAGGACAGTCATGGGACTTCAGTGGCAGGCAAGGCCATCTCATCTGTCCAGTAAATGTTCTGGCGACCCACTCAGACAGCTGATACCACTGCAGTCTCACGACCTTTTTCACTGTCAGCAGTCTGCCTTACCTATGCTTTTTCTCTTTACATGTGTCCATTCAGCAATGGACCACGTTCTGTATTAGTAAGCCTTTCCTGTCATCTAAACTCTACACATGCCTGATAAAAACAGACTAAAAAAAGAAGTATTGCAGGGTGGTCACTGACATATTAGATTGTACGTGATAGCCCTCTCCTGAAACAGTTTTTCTTTCTCAGCATCCTCACCAGCTCCTTACCACAGTTTTGTCAAACTCAGATAAATATATTTTACAGAACACATTTCATAATATTGGGTTTTACTTACTATACTGATCCTACTTGGTCATGGGTGTTTTCCATTCTCCTCACAAGCTGCATGTTACCAATCCTGCATAGCTCTCCTCACACCATTGTGGAGGTCGGTCAAGAACAACGCAATGCCCTCCTCAGTTAGGTTAACGCCATCCCTTCTGAACAGGTGAACATCTTCTGCGGTGATGCTTTCATGGCAGATTGTAGATCCACCGACCCTGTGCATCAAGCCATGCATGAACTCAGTCTGTAAATGTCTGGCCTTGTGAGCTGCCCGTTGACTGTTTGCTGTTTTCCATATCTGTCGAGGAATTATATCAGACCACACAAAATGACAGTGTGGCCACCAAGACTTCAGGTGTTCAAAAATTGCTGTGATTTGAAACCGTAGCCTTCTGAGTGGTTGACTGATGACATCATTCCCTCCAATGTGCAGCACAAGAATGTCAGGCTCAGGGTAGATGGAACACTTCTCTTCCAACAACTGCAGTAGTCCGCTCCAATGCATACCTCTTCTTGCAATCCAGTATACCTTTACACTGGATGTGGGGAAGCTCAAGTTGTACCGGTTTTCAGTTTGTGAGGCATGGCATGGCAGCCCAGTGAATGTAGGAATGGTCACATACCCACACTCTCACTTGTCGTTGTCCTGGTCGGGAAGCCATGGTAGTGTTAGAAGGTGGACAAACCTGCAGAGGAAAGAAAATGCAAACAAATTACTACTGATGTTTGACAGATCTATTGGAAGACTACATATATATGTATTTCATATGCATTACCTGGTTAGCCCAAATCTTCCATCCTACCCACAGGGGCAGTATTGTTTGCATTAGGTACATAACATTAGTGGTGATGACGCGTCAGAGGTACATACCTAGTACCCATGAAAACACCAAATTACACACAATGACTGACAAAGGGGCACAGAAAGGGCACATGTAAAGGGAAAAGGCAGGGTAAGGACCGCCGCTCCACTAATATGCCAAGGACAGGCATGGGGCACCAGATTTTGGTTATCTGAGGTGTCCCATAGCTATGCTGACTGCCCACTCAAACTGCTGCTACCACTATTGTCTCACGACCTCCGTCAGTGTCAGTCTGCCTTACCTCTGCCTTTTTTCTTTACATGTACCCATTCAGCAACGGACCTAAGAGATTCAAATTGTACAAATGACATATATGAAAGTGGTGTGGAGGGAGGGGTGTATTGCAATGATTGCAAGTGGAGAAACAGCCAAATCTGAGTTGTGCATTGATCAATGTGATAACGACTTCTAGTTATGTGAATAACGGTGACAGCTGCTGACAGTTTTGCCTGAGAAGTGATAATGACTCAGTGCTACATTGTAACTGCACTGTACTAATGACTTGCAAAGTTATGCATGCACAGACACAGGTGATAATTGCGTGTTGAGTAGGCATTCATTATATTACTTTCTGCAGCTGTTATGTTACACAGAGTCATTATAATGCGTTAGGACAAAGACATTGTGATTCACTTAATCAGTAAAAATAGTAACTGTTATTACTGATCTCCTCATAAAGATAGCCCAATGTCCAGCCAGTGCACCAAAGCCATCAGTACTTACAGGTATTGTGCATTACACATACACTCTCTTCACAAGCAAATAATACCCTTTATCTCGCTCTGGCAACTACTGAGTATAATCAGAAATAAGCCAAGCAAAATTTTTCAAACTTTTGTCTGATCTGTCTACAAATTAATCCAAAAAGTAGTAATTCATGCTGTCACCTAACCATCCCTCTTGTTACAATAATGCAGAAGTACAAAAGGCAGAAATATTGTCCAAAATATCTGGTTGAGCAATGGCAACATTCAGATGTAAAGAATTATAAATAAATAAAAATTATGCAAGCTACCAAAGACTACATGCAAACATTTTATGGAGTCAAGGAAATAAAGGAAGTAATGGTCAAATCAGGTTTCCTTTGTATACTGTACCTTTTAGTTATGTTTGACCAGACAGGGACTAAAGGTGGTTATGTAGGACTCATGGCACGTCAAACAGGACAATGAACCTGAGCTTCTCCCTCTTCAAAGTACCATAAGCCAAATCCCATAGCACTTACTTGCAAGATATAGGTCCCCCTCTGTGACCCAGGAAACCCATGTATTATTGGAAACACTGACCATGCAACCCAACAGCTAAACCAAAATAAATGACAGCCACCCTTGGTGGAATCACAGCATCAATAGGCTGTGTAACAGAAGGAAGAAAATCATGGCCAAAAGTAGGAGGTGCAGCACCCAGCAAGATAAAAGCCGTCTAAAACTAAACACATCTGAAGACAAAATCTAGCAAAGCCAACTCTGAGGTACATTTCTCCTACCAGGACAAGGACAACCGCAATGCATTCTTAAACTATGTGCACATCCTCAAATGAAACAGTGCCACAAATGTTCTCCATAAAGGACTAACACAGACAAATAACTAGCATCTGAAACATGGACTAACACAGACAAATAACTAGCATCTGAAACATGGACTAACACAGACAAATAACTAGCATCTGAAACATGGACTAACACAGACAAATAACTAGCATCTGAGCCATGGACTAACACAAACTTGCCAAGAAATACTTAACAGTATCTCCTAGGAAATCAGCCAGCCCTTGCGACTGTGATAATGATACCACATGTCTAAGACTTGACTCAGCAGTCAGGGACTTGGGGGCACACACAGACATTAATCTAGCCTTTGACCATCACATGTCTACACTAGTGAGGAAATCATTCTATGTTTTGCAATGTACAAAGGTAAGGTATCTCAGTCCAAGGAAGTCAATGTTCCACTTTATTCAGCATTCCTCAGACCAATCAAGTACAATGTCCCCTATAACCAGGCATATCCAACAAGTGAAACATCGACAGAGGTTCATCAGTAAAATAACACTTCATACTTCTGACAGATGCACAAAACACAGAGCATCACAACTACCATTCTAAAGACTTAAACCTTGATTGTGGTATAAATAGGACAGTATTCATCTGAACTGTAAAAATTCATTAAAAATGTATTATATAAAAAATCCTTATTTGTAATCATGCATGTTGGCCTACTAATGCATACAATGATTTCTGGCCTGAGCAACACTTTCAAAATACTGCAGATAGTAACATAACTGTGATCAGGTTAGAAGAAACTATCCGAATAAAGTAACAGAGCATTATGCACAAGAACCAAATTGAAACATTCCCCACAATGACCCCTTCATTAGTTTATCCGAGTATACACAAGCTCTAAAATGAAACATTTGCCACGTGACCCCTGCAGTAGTTTGTCCAAGTATGCACAAGCACTCAAATGAAACAGTTGCAACGAGACCCCTTTAGTACTATGTCCAAGTATGTACAAGGGCCAAAACGAAACATTTGTCATGTGAGCAGACATTTATTACATTCATGGTGCAGCTGTAAGGTAAGGCTGATTCATTACCATCTTTCACTATAACCTAAATCATAGAATAGCCAGAAATATTGTCCAAGATATATAGTTGCTCCATGCCATAATTAGTGTAAAAATAACATTTATCTCTCTGACCCATCCCACTGGTTAAAATATTCACACAAATATCTAAACAAACTGTTTGATCGATGTAATAATTAGTGCAATAGTAATACCATTTATCTCCCTGTACCATCCCTGTGATTAGAATCAAACACATCAATGACAAATGAATAAATGTTCAAAATATCTAGTTGATCGATGCTGCAGTTAGTTTAGTCAGTAATACCATATGTCTCACTAAGCCCTCTCACCCAAACTGTCCACATGAATCAGACATGCAAATAAAGTCAGACATATTTAAGCTATCTGGTTGATCCATGCCTTCCTCTTACTAAAACTGTCACAAATGTTAAAGCCAGAAGGGAAGTGATGACCTGTTCCCTAGAGATAAGGGGTGGGGGGCAGGTACTGGAAATGTCCTGATTTACTGTTGGGGGACAGAGGAGAGAAGTTTTCACTGAATCTGTCAGCCATTACATTGGCTACATATACAGCATTTGTGTATGTGGTGTCCTTGACCACCAGTTCTGAACAGATATGGGTGCTTCCTTTGAGATTGTGGACATGTAAAGAAGGCCTTATGATGGTCTCTAGCAGATGTGGCCAATATGGACTTGAAGTTGGCTTTACAGCATTTCACTAGTGCTCTTATTTGCTTGTTCAGGCTAAGGAGAGATTGCTTCCAATTGGGCACCTGCTCCGTCTTGGTTCTGGACAGCAATTTTTATGTATTGCAGATATTCACCAGGCAGGTTTACTCTTCAATAATGATTGTCCAGTTCCACTCGTAATACAAAAAAAAGAAAGAAACACGAAAAATCACAAAGTATCTTCTAAAATGTAAGCCAAGAATCAAGCAAAAGTAAATACCACCATCCGCTATGAAAATTAACTAGTAAACACTATCTACCAAGAGTACACGTATAATCAAACAAATAATGTTAACCTTTATTTTGTTATTGAAATACTTTTTGGTAGATAGTGTTTACTAGTTACTTTTTATGATGGATGGTGACTTTGCTAATCAGTTAAAGAATATTATCCAGGACAAAAGAAGTTAGCATTCTTCTATACTCAACCCTAATCAGATCAATTATAGAATATAATGCCTCTTTTACTATGCATCTTTCCCACCGCCATCCAGTTAGATAGTCCACAAGATCACCAGAAAAAAAAAAGTATGAAACTAAAGTTTGTCATTATTGCCTGACTTTAATCCTCAGTGGTTTACCAGAAAATCAAAAATATTATGAGGGACAGGCCAAAATATGAGGCAGACTCAGAGATGTTCCACAAAATCGGGGATGGAGGGGGGCTTGTCATTTCTTGTCTGGTGTATGTAAACCGCAGTAAAATTTGGAACTAAGAGTATCGCCTGATTGGCTAGAAAATAACAAATATATTGTATAAGTGAAGGTCAATATCAATTTTTTTTTCTGTCAGTCTATTTTATAGATGCATAAAAATACATTTGCAATAAATACTGAATACAGCAAAACAACCCACTTTTCATAGTTTTGCGTCTGAAACGGAGAGTTAAAGTTACGCACTATAGTTCCTGTGGTCTAGCATTTGATTCCGTCATCCCCTCTTTTCCCTGTTTGACTTTGAATGATTTACTTTTCCAGACATTGCTCCCGGGTCACCACAAACTGTGGATGTACAGTGACAGTGACAATGTTAGTAAACCTCCAGTGGCACAAAAGAACATAGACAAAAGTATAAAAAAATGCAACCAATAAACCACAACACAGTCACCATGGTAAAAGGGAAAAAAAAAATGATTTCCTCCTATCAAACATACAGCCCTGCCCCTCAGATCCAAAATGTAGCCAGATTTCTCCAGTGAGACTGGTGTCACTGGCCTGGCTAAATTATTTTGATTCAAAAAGTCTCAAAAATAACACACAGACATTACGTCTTAAGCATGTCTTTGCAACATCTCCTGCTTGTCTCTGTTATTGCCTTCCCCCAGATCTTTTGGGTACAAAAGAATATTTTACATTTCTGTTTTACAGTATACGCTTTGTTGATAAAAATGGAGAATGATATACCCAAGTGCTGCATAGATTCGGGATATTAGTACAGTTTGCACAACAATTAATGCTATAAATATGATGAGATATTTAAATATAATTAAATTTAAATGTCTGCTAAAATCTTATTAGTCAACAGAAATTCTTTAATGTCTGAATATTCACCTGGGTTGTTTAAAGACATGTGTGTTGATTCATTGCCATACTTTGTGTATACTTCACACATATCCATTTAGATATCAAATACAAAATAAACCAAAATGCTAGCAAGCTTGGTTACATGAGAAGCTGACCATTTACACTGCCAGTTACCTGTACTCCACATCTGTTTATGCCCAGTTGAAAATAAGTCCCCCAAACACTGCATCAGGAAAATATTAATGGACAGGATCTATCAGCTATGTCTTCTCATATATGACCTTTTTCTTATACTCTGAAAACTTGAACTGCATCCTAAATTAAAGCTAAAACGGATAAACATATAAAACAGCATCATAAAATATTGCTTCTGAGATTATCACCCTCTTCTTCGAATATAGAAGTGCATTTAAAAAAAATCAGTATTTATACCTCCGATAATAAATGCCTCACTATAACTTTTCCTTTTAAGGACAGGTGTCCTGATTTCCAAGGCAGTCATATGACCAGGTTCAAAACTGTTATAAAGAGCTCTGCTAATTTGGATGTACACCATTTTGAAACATCTCTCAGTAGTAAATAAGTAACTACTACTCAGAAGTTAAAGTTTTAGGTTTGCATAAAGTGGTTGTATGGAGTATGTCTGCACAACAGCATATCATTCTGCCAGCTCTATTTTTCACTAAAGAGATGCAGGATTTGATCAAGTCTCAAACCAAGCAATGCTAGACATGAATATGGACTTCCTGTAGAAGTTTACAAGTTAATTTTACCTCAAAGTCTTTCGTAATGCATATTTTTACCTTTTATTTGACAGCTCTTTCAGGTTCTCCTATGATTGCAAAGGTTTGTAGAGATGCTTCAGACCCATCTTACTACTGTAGATTTATCTTACAAAAGGCATTTTATAACTTTTTAAAGACATTTTGGTCAAGGAAGGTTAAGAATATGTTAAAATTACCCCTACGCTCAATGACATGGATGGAGTCTACTACCGGCAATATGAAGACCAATTACTGCAGCTCAAAAACTACTACAAATAATTTTTATGCTAACAGATTTTACAGTTATGAAAAACAAACCTCACAGCAATGGCTTAGAGTATTCGCTTCTTTTATCAACAGCGGCTAGAGTTTAAGAACATTATGACACAACCGCCACACTGCTAAACCACATAACGTCTGAACTATTATTCAAAGCAAGTTTTGTCTATGTGACCTTGTTAGCCTTCTAACAGCAGCTTGCCGTACAGTCAAACCATTTGCCGATTTTATCAATCACCGAGAGGGCCCGGCGAATCTCTAATCCAACTGAAATGTTTTGTTTCCGTCAGTCCTCATTTCTCAGCGGTTCGTAAAACCAGATACCTTCTCTATAAATGCAAACAGTCTGTAACCGACAAAAGATTGCTGGGGCTGCAATCCTCTACACACCAACAGCCGGTGCTTGCTTTGTTGAAAGAAAATGAAGCAATGTCCACCATGCTGATGGTTTACGTCTTTAACTAGTTTCATATTCAACTTTGAAAAACAAACCTCACAGCAATGGCTTAGAGTATTCGCTTCTTTTATCAACAGCGGCTAAACTGCTATTCATCAACAGGCAAAATTACTGCTGCTACGGACACAATTTAACTAATGCATGTTAATTGGGTAGGCAGACTACTCCTTGGGCAATTTTCAACCTTGACCCAGGCCAAGATGTTACTTACAGAATATGCTGTTACAGGATTCCCTTACTTGCATTTCTTGAAGGATTTCTAAGTGAAAGAAGTCAGTTTTGCACATTCGCATGTGTTGATGCAAAAATAGGCACAAGATAGAGACTGTTTTAAAGCAACTGCATATTTTTTGCACGTCACTAAAGTGACATACGAGTTAAACATGCATACAGATTCACACACTTTTAGCCACCTTTGTGGCTAAAATAAAACAATAATATGAAAACATTTTGACAGAACGGGTGTTCAGCTGCATAACTTATCAGCTTCTTTGCTCAATAATTATGGACAAAGGCAAAATAACGGAGGGACTAAAAAATATACATTACTCTAATTAATTTAAAAAGTTAACACCACCAGGTTTCGCAACAATTTACCAACGTTGTTCAAACTAAAGCACTGACAGTCTTATGCTTGGTTTGCTCACTTTGATGCTAAATTATAAACTGTCAACTCACGGAAAAAAAAAAGAAATTAGGTAGGGGGTGGAGTTGTTATGCAAGTGGTGGCTTGGAGTGCAAGAATCCGATTGGCTGCCACCACTTGCTTTATCAACAAGTTTTTAAGCAGATTTTCTATGAAAAATTTAATGTGACCTTTATGTAAATACACGCTGAATTGTAACTACAAAAGGTAAATTACAAGTTCAGTTACAATTTCAGCGTGCTTTACATTAAGCTCAACTACAAATTTGCACTGCAGTTTCTCACGCTTGTGGAAGGCACTTGGGGGTAACAGCTGGCAATTAGTATCTTCTCATGGCACGCTCTGTGTTAAGCATAGAGGCGCCATGAGAAGGTACTCTGGGTTAATGAGTTATGAAGCGTGAAGTTGGCTTTGGAGAAATTTTTTACTTTGGTTTCCCTAATGGGCAATTGGGGAGGGATGTGGATGTCTAGGGTGATTAGCTTGTGGTCGGATCTGACCAACGAGGAATTGACCTCTGGTGTGGAGTACCGGTTGCCCATGTTGGTAATAACCAGGTCTAGGATATTGCTGCCCCTGGAATTTATGAATTCCAGAAAATGTTGAGCACAAGAGTTGTATATGAGTAGTTTTCCCAGTTACTGGTGGGGTAGTTGAAATCGCCCATTATTAGGGTGTTAGGTTGTACCCTAATATTTTCCAGTGTATCAAAAAATGAGGAGTGGGAATCCTGGGGCATGGTGGCTACAAGCTACAGTTTGGATTGTGGTCTTGCCCAGAGTTAGTTGCACTTGGATAATCTTGGATGCATTATGCTGAGCAACTAGCCTGGAGGTGTGGATATCCTTAATGAATATTAATGAATATGCAAACACAAACGGCAACACCAGAGCTGATAAAATAAGACTGTCAACTCACTGTCCCAGCTAGGTTTAAAAAGTAGCGTGCAGGCTTACTCGAATAAAGCAAAAATGGTGTATATCCAAAGAAGACAATCCACAGTATTGGAAACTAAAATCCACATGAACACATTTTTTAGTTTCTAATACTGTGGATTGTCTTCAATAAATATATCTTTGGATATACACCATTTTTGCCTTATTCGAGTAAGCCTGCACGCTACTTTTTAAACATAGCTGGGACGGTGAGTTGACCTTCTTGTTTTATCAGTTCTTAATGAATATGGACACACCTCCGCCTTTAGTGTTTCGGTCCAGGTTAGGTGGCCGAAAGGTGTGGTATGAATTATAGCCTGGTAATGCAGGGGTACTCTCTGGAGCCTTGAACCAGGTCTCTGTCACTGCACAGATGTTGATGTTCTCCATTTTAAGGAGTGTCTTGAGTGAGTGCATTTTGAGGTTTAGACTTCTAGCATTGAGTAGCAATACCCTCATATTCTTCTTGCTTGTACCTGTTACGGTGGTGAATTTATCATTTGATCCTTGCCTAAAAAAGGCACTATAGGGGTGGCTAGAGCCTTAGCCAGTATCTGGAATCCCAGGGGCAACAGGTGCATGCCATCTCTGGCAAAGCATCGTGGTTTGTCGATCATGTCATCCCAGGCAGACAGATACTGGATCCCCTTAGAATGACACCAGAAGCTTAGCCAGTTGTTGAAGTCAATCATTTTGTCATTGTACTGTGGTATCATTCTGGGTGATGGCAGGATGCTACTCAGGGCTAGGGTCATCGGACAACTCCTCCATGTCCCTTTTCATGTAGTCCAGGGAGGTACGTCTCAGGTCGTTTACACCAACATGGACAATGACAGAGTCATATTTGTACTTGTTGTGGAGTGACCTAAGTGCGTACATTATGTGGCGGATCCTGGCACCGACAGGCAGCTGACAGTAACTTTCTCCTTGTTTAGCCTGGTGAGTGGAACATCAGTGTACCTGACTATAGAGTCACCTGTGACTAGAGTGTTGGGTACGTTGTTATGCCTTATGGGCTGTGGTTAAGTGGCACACTGAGTTTGTGGGCTATGTGTCATTTGGGTTGTGTTGGGGGGTGGAGGTTGCTTGTGTTTCTGCTTTGGAGGTCCCTGTTGCTTGGACAGGTTTTTACTGAGAGTCTCCACAAATGTAGGTGTGTGTTTTGGTGGTGTAGGTTTTGAGGGACTATGTGCTGAGTGTGGTGTGGTGCAGGTGTTTACCTTCTCCTCTTGACTGTCTAGTCCAGTCATAGGTGAAGAGTGGTTTGCTTCCATTTTGCTTATATAAGTGCATCTCTCACAGGTTGTGTGTTGGGTGGTAGGAGGAGAGGGTTGTCTGTGTACATGAGGCAATTGCTGCATTGCCTCAGGATGCCCAGATTCATCAGGTAGACAGGAGAAAACACCGGGAGCTGACCCTTAGACATGCCTGGATAGGTGCTTATTTGTTAAGTACTAGAAACTGTTTTCCTCTAGACAGTGAGGAAAGTTGAGTGCTGTAGTAATTTGTAACTTATTAAGCGCTTACAATAAGTTCTGAACAATTGCTGAGCTCAAAGAAACAGATTGAATGCTGAAAGTAAAAAACTGGCTAGTTCTAAGAAACAAAATTAAGCTAGAAGGCTTCCCTCCAACACAGAAAGGCTTGGGGGCTTAGAAGCCCACAAATAGTCCTGGACACAGCAAATCTGTATCCAGACTAGACTACCCACAGGAAAGGCAGTAAACAAGCTTAGACATTTTTTTTTTTTTGTTAAGTGGAAAGACAGAAAGGAGGAACAGAAACTAAGCTGATTGGCCTTCTCAAATGCTCTCCCTGTATTAGGTAGAATGAGGTGATGACACTAGACTGGGAGGAGGGTCCTAGATCAAATTTACAGTAGGGGCAGGCAACTGCAAAGCCACCAACTATAAGAACGGACCAATAGGGAGGGAGGGTGGGAAACAAACTGCAGAAATGTTTCTCAGAGCAGAAAAGCAGCAGTGAGCCTTTAAATGAAAGTTTTAAACAGCTAAAGGAGCCTCTAGAGAAAGCTTTAACTGCAAACAAGTTATCAGAATGAAACAACCCAACAGATGCTTAATAAAAGTGGACAATTTCCAATTAATACCTCACGCACAATGAAACTAGCCAGAAAAATATACAGTAGACAAAGTGCTATAAATAAATATAAAAAATAAGCAAAGAAAACAGGATGTTCATCGTGTTACCCTGCTGCAGTCATCACACTTGGGTTATCCTGCCGTCCAGCGGTCCCACAGTCAGCCCGAATTCTAAAGTCTTGGTCCGGCGTCTGTTGCTGTCGCTTCTTCCCTGACGTCAGAGCGCCAGGGGTATATCAGAGGCATCCAACACCATTTTCTTCAGTCTTTCTTGCCGCACGGTGCCCGAAGCAGAAGCAGTTCGCAAGTGCCGGTCGGCCGACAGCTGAGATTTTCGAATAGAATTTCACTCCGAAGTCTTCAAAGCTAAGTACCCCGTTGGGGAACCTTTTCTTGCCTCAGTCCGATGTCAGAAAAAGTTAACAATTGCATTTCTTGTGGGAAGCAAATACCTCATAAGGACTTTCATTCTTTTTGTATACCTTGCCTAGGCCCAGAGCACAACGTCACTGGTTGTCGGTTTTGTGCTAGGTTCAATAAGCGAACTATAAAGCGACGCTTTGATTTTGCATGACACTACTGCAGTAGAAAATTTAATTACACTATGCCGTCGGAGCAACCGACTACTGGCGTGCATAACAAACGCAAAGATAAAGACAGGCAGTCTAGATCCAAGCCAGACTCCGAGGCCTCGGCTGGGCCGGTCGCCGGTTCTCTGGTTTTCAGTGAGGTGCCTACGCAGCCCCTGGCTACCGCTGAATTGGATCCCCAGACCGCTTCGGATCCCCCAGCAGAGAGTTCTAGGCCGACGCAGCCATTTTCTTTAGGCCCTACCGACGACATTGCAGTAGGGGAAGGCGGTGCTGTAGAAACACCTTCGGTTTCTGAAGGTGTCTTCAGACCGACTACTCTCACCATAAAATCTTATGCTAAGCTTAAGAATCCCCTAAAACCAAAAAAGCCTACACTTTAGTCTCCAAGTCAAGGCCCTATGCCTAAGAAACAGATGCTTAAAATGGCTGAAGATTTGATTTCTTTGATCAGGGGTTCCCAACCCCCCCCCCCAACAAAAGGCCTAGACAAGAGGAGGATTATGCCTCCTCTGATCAAGTGTCTGTTTCCTCAGGCTCCTCTGAGGAACAGGATTACTCCTTTCCCCCTTATGAAGATTCTGATGCTGAAGACTCCATTCCCTCAGATTATTCCTTTGGGGAAACCTTACATACCATGAGGGAACATTTCCACTGGGAAGGTCAGGACTACTCCGACTCAAAGAAAAGGCTCCGAGAGTTCCTTTTACTCCTCCAGCACAGACCACTTGCTATCCCCCCAGTTTTGGACATTGTGGGTGATGTTTTCTTAGAATCTAGTCTAAATCCAGATTCTCTGCCTCCTGCTCCAGCCAAACCAGATAGATGCTATAAAGTGCCTGACTCACACAAATTCCTTTACAAAAGCCCTGTTGCTGATCTGGAGACAATCTCCCAGGGTCCCAAAGGGGCTAAGGCTTCTATGGCTAAAAATCCTGTATCCTCAGAAAGGGACTCCAGGGCACTAGATAGGTGGGGGAAGAAGGTTTACACCTCAGCTACTCTAGCTATGAGAGCACTAAATTGTCAATTTCACATGCTTAAATACCAGCAATTCCTAATGTCTCAAATAAAACAGAAGATGGGCACGCACCCTCAACAGTCTGAATTCAAGGAAATGCAAGATCTGTTGCATGCAGCTGAACAGGTGGGCAAACATACTTTACAATGTGGTTTTGATGCCTTGGAAGCTTCCTCTAGAGCAGCTGTTACTGGGTCTGTTATACGTAGGCATGCTTGGTTAAAGGAACAATCTCTGCCTGATCATGTTAAAGCAAAGTTACTGGATGCACCCTTAAAGCAGGATGTCTTATTTGGGGTTAAAGCAGAGGACGTTTTAAAGAAAATGGAGGATAAGGCAAAATCTATGCAGACGGTCAAAGATTTCTTACAGGTACAGCCCCCACGCTTCAGCAGAAATTGGCCAACAAAAAGTTGGTCCTTTCCAGCTTCTGACAGATCACAGAGGGTAAAATACAGGCGCCCAAGGGGCAGAGGACAAGCACAAATCCCTTACAAACCTCGCCAATGGGGCACTGCAACACAGAAGGGAGGAGAAGACAGGTCCCAAACTACTAGAAGGCAAACACAATGACTTAAACATCAAACTGCCAAGCAAAACTGTCTTGGCAGCTCCCTTGGGAGGAAAATTAGCACTTTTTGCAGACAACTGGCGCATAGTCACAAAGGACAAATGGGTCCTAGACATTATCTCACACGGATGCAGATTCCATTTCCACACCTTGCCAAGGATAAAAGGAATGCCAAACCTGCCATAAAATCAATGGGCAGAGGCACAAAAACAAATTACAGCTCTCATGGACATGAGAGCCATTCAACTGGTACCTACACAGGAGCAAGGCCAAGGATTTTACTCAAGGCTCTTTCTAGTCCCCAGAAAGGACAATGCTTGGAGACCCATTCTGGACCTTTCAATTTTAAACACCTTTTTGCAAGTACCCAAATTCAAGATGCTAACACTACAGCAGCTTCTTCCCATGTTGGGCAAGAAAGCTTGGCTAGTAACGTTGGAGCTCAAGGAGGCATACCTGCATGTCCCTATCAGACAAAATTGCAGAAGATACCTCTGTTTCATTGCAGGTTCAACCCATTACCAATTCTCTGCACTGCCCTTTGGCTTATCTGCTGTGCCCAGGATCTTCATAAAGTGCCTGGCACCAGTAATTGCATACTGCAAAGAGGAAATCAAATATACCCATACCTGGACGACTGTCTCGTCCAAGCAGAAAGCAAGGACATTCTCTTACAACACCTGGCTTTTGTAAAACATCTTCTAAGTTGCCTAGGGTACACAGTAAATGAAAAGAAATCAAAACTAGTGCCCTCACAAAATATGACATTCCTGGGTGCCAGCTTGAATACAACGGCCCAGATGGCTTATCTGACGCCAGACAAACAACTACAGTTAACTCAATACTTCAGAACAATGGCAACAAAGACCTAGCTCCCTGCAAGAAAAATTCTGCAGGCCTTGGGCTTCATGGCATTTTGCATACTACTAATACCATTTGCAAAACTGCATATGAGGAAATTACAATGGTACCTAAAAAGCATATGGACTCCACAGCCACAGCTTGGAAACAGTGATACCTCTCATTCCCTGCCTTCAACAGGAGTTTCTATGGTGGTCACAGGCATGTCAGCTCAGCAAGGGTCAGCCTTTCACCCTACCCCCAGCCAGGCAAACTATGACAACAGATGCATCAGACTATGCCTGGGGGGCAAACATGGCAGGACGGTGCGTTCAAGGCATATGGACTGCAGATCAAAGGAATCTGCACATCAATCAAAAAGAAATGCTAGCTGTACAAAATGCTCTGACCACCTTCCAGGACCTCTTACATCCAGGACAGCTTATCATAAGGACAGACAACACCACAGTAATGTGGTACATAAACAAACAAGGGGGTACACACTCCTAGCCTCTATGCAGGCAAGCAATGACCTTGTGGAACACAGCACTGGCTTATCAAGTTCAATTACAAGCTCAATTCCTGCCAGGAAAAAAGAACACATTGGCAGACGATCTAAGCAGAAACATCATTGATCCCCATGAGTGGAAACTGGATCCACAAATATTCGCAATGATAGCTCAAAAATGGGGGCTCCCAGACATAGACCTGTTTGCCAGCCCTCAAAAGTATCAGCTAACAAAATTTTGCAGAATGACTTTTCACCATCAAGCTTGGAAAGTGGACGCACTCTCATTCAGTTGGAAAATGCTAACAGTATATGCCTTTCCTCCATTACCCCTTCTCACAAAGGTGCTACTGAAAGTCAGGATGGAGAGACCCCAAATGATACTCATTGCCCCAGACTGGCCACGCCAGCACTGGTACCCACTATTAAGGAATATGGCCCAGGGCCCACCATGGATTCTACCACAAATTACCCACCTGCTCACACAGCAAGATAATCAGATTCTACACAGCCAGTTCAAAACCTTAAACTTGGCTGCATGGCAAATCACCTAAGCAACCAGCCAGCTCCTCTCTCACAAGCTGTTATGGATGTTATTCTGGAGGCTTGGAGGCCCAGCACCAGGAAAGCCTACTCAGACAAATGGAAAAGGTTTTGCGCCTGGAACCAAGCTAAAGGCCAAAATACCCTTCAACCTGACATACCTCAGATTCTGCAATATTTAACTGAGATGTTACACAAAGGGCTTTCTTTTTCATCTATTAAAATCCACGCCTCAGCTATTTCTGCTCACTACAACATGGATCCTCCCTTATTTTCAAATCCACTCCTAAGGCAGTTTCTCAGAGGGGCCAAAAACATTAGGCCTTCCAGGAGAGTACCAACACCTACTTGGGACCTCAACTTTGTTCTGGAAAAACTCACGCTACCTCCTTTTGAGCCAGCTTTCTCAGCTGACTTAAAGTTTATATCATGGAAGACTGCCCTGCTGCTAGCAATTACTTCAGCTAGAAGGGTTTCAGAGCTTCAGGCACTAATGGCAGTAGAGCCTTTCCTCGTTTTTCATCAAGACAGAGTTTCTCTACGAACTTAACCCCTCCTTTATGCCTAAGGTGGTATCCAGTGTGGCTCTAAATCAAACCATCCATTTACCCACCTTATTTCCAAATCCACAGAACAAAGGAGAAAGACTCCTGCATTCCTTGGTCATTCACAGGCAGCTACATTACTAATTGGATAAAACTAAGGTTTTCAGAAAATCTGACCAGCTTTTTGTATCCTATGCTACAGCATCACAAGGAAAGGCTATCTCAAAACAGACCATTTCCAAATGGATAGGACATTGCATACATTTTTGCTACACCCACCATGGAAAACCAGTTCCTGCTACCATAAGACCCCACTCTACCAGGGCAGCAGCTACATCTACAGCCTTCCTCAGGGGGGTGCCAACCAAGGATATTCTGGAAGCTGCAACTTGGAGTTCAGTACACACCTTCACCAAACATTACCACTTTACTCTAAGACTAGAGCTGGCTTCGCCACTGCAGTTTTGCAGGGCCTTCTAGCCTCTTCTAACCCTGTTTGACTCCACCTCCCATCCTTAGCTTTGGGATTCTACCCAAGTGTGATGACTGCAGCAGGGTAACACGATGAACATAGTACAGTTTTGTACCTACCATAAATGTAGATGTTCGAGTGTATACCCTGCTGCAGTCCAGGTTACCCTCCCTCCATCCCCTCTGAACTAGCTGAACTTATCTCTACCACTCTATTCTGTACTACCTCTGTGGTGTATTTGCTTGTGCCTAAGGGTTTTGTTTTATTTTTCCATATAGCTATATATATATATATATATATATATATATATATATATATATATATATATATATATATATATATATATATTTTTTTTTTTTTTTTGCCTACCTATTAGGGGCACCTGACATCTGGGGCAAGAAAAACTGAAGAAAATGGCGTTGGATGCCTCTGATATACCCCTGGCGCTCTGACATCAGGGAAGAAGCGACAGCAACCGATGCTGGACCAAGACTTTGGAATTCGGGCCGACTGCGGGACCGCCTAACGGCAGGATAACCCAAGTGTGATGACTGCAGCAGGGTATACACTCGAACATCTACATTTATGGTAGGTACAAAACTGTACTATATTTAATATTATGTATTATAGATCCAAGTTTGCTCAGTGTCCCTCCTTCGATTAGCTCAGTGTGAAATGGCAGAAACACTCACAAACTTAACTTCTTAGGTAACAGAAAGTTGAAACCTGAGACAACTTTTTTTTAAAAAAAAAGCTCAAAAGAACCAATGAGGTGCTTAGTCTAAGCTGTAGTCCAGGTGACCTCAGTCAGCCAGTGACCATAAAAAATTCTCTGTCACTGAAATGCCTGATGGCTTTGGCTAAACCAAGATGTCCCTGAACATGTGCTCAGACACACAGCTTCCACAAACACTAGGCCCAAACACAAGCCTGAATATGGACAATGCTACAAATATCCACACTACCCATTTGTAATGACTGCAACAGTGAAACACGAAGAACATAGTACAGTTGTGTACACTTATCATAAATGTAGATGTTCGAGTGTATTCACTGTTGCAGTCCTGGTTACCCTCCCTGCAGCCCCGGTTTTTTTTTTCTCTTACTATACCTCTACTTTCTTTTACTATGCTTAAAAACCTTTTTGGTGTATTTGCTTTTGGTTGGAGGTATATTTTTATGTTTTTAATTTTATTTTGCTCCGCTTTGGGGGGCACCTGACATCTGGGGCAAGAAAAACTGATGTAATGGCGTCTGCTGCATGTTTTATACCCCTGACAACCTGATGTCATGGAAGAAGGGACAGCAACCGACGCAGGACCCAAGACTGTTAATCAAGCCAAGTTTGGGCAACCTGCCAGCAGATTACCCAAATGTAATGACTGCAACAGTGAATACACTCGAACATCTACATTTATGGTAAGATTACACAACTGTACTTTCTCTGGCCGGCCCCGAGGGGGATGCTCAGGCCCGAACTTCTTTGGTGACGAGTTTACCCCTTGGAGCATCGGCTCAGGTGAGCTTGGCTCCCACATCAGCCTCAAAGCCAATCTCCCTGGGTCCAGGCTGTCCTCTATAACTCCTCGGAGCCAGGGACATCTTCGGAGTCAGTGAGATCTGCTTTCAAGCTGATGAGGAGTGTGCTGTCTCCCTCTTCAACACTACATAAGGATACCGGCATTCATCTCCCTAAGGCACTGGCTACTGTCTCGGCACCACCCCGTTCACAGGACAGCAGAGATCCAGAGCCTCAGGATCCCCCATTGGGTGAACCCCTCTCTTCTGTGGCCTCCCCAGAATACCCTTCTGAGGATCCCTTTCAGAAGAGAACTTGCAAGAGGAAGCATATAGACTCCCCTGATGAGTCTGTCACTTCAGATACTGACCTCGAGGAGTCAGAAGGATGTTCTTCATGTTTCACTGTTGCAGTCATAACTGTAGGGTACTCCTGCCGGCAGGCAGCCCGAGGTCGGCCAGTATATCAAAGCCTGGGTCCGGCGTCGGCTGTTTCAGCTAGAACCCTGACGTCAGAGCGCATGGATATAAAGCCGACAGCCGACGCCATCTTCTCCAGTCTTTCTTGCCGTGCGGTGCAAAGCAGTTCGCTAGTTGTTGGTTGGCGTTTTCAAGACAACGTGGTGTGATTGTCGTCGGTCCGAAGTTTTCTACTTCTCTTATCAAAGCTAAGTACCCCGTTGGGGAAACTTTTTTCTTGCTCCTCCGATGTCAGAAAAAGTTAATAATTGTGTATCGTGTGGAAAACAAATACCTCATAAAGATTTCCACTCTTACTGTCTACCTTGCTTAGGCCCTGACCACGACATTTCTTGTTGTCGGTTCTGTGCCAGGTTTAATTCTCGCACTATCAAGCGTAGGTACGATTGGGCCTTGAATTACTTCGGTAGACGATTTAATTATAGAATGTCGTCGGATACTTTACCAACTACCGGATTACAGAAGAAGCGCAAAGACAAGGACAGGCCTCTGAGGTCCAAACAGGATACTTTGCAGCCGGAGCCAGCTTCGGGTTCGGCGGTCGTCAGTGAGGCGCTTTTGCAGCCCCTGTCGTCTGCCACTTCAGAACCGATGGCCGACACGAACTCACATGGTGAGCCAACTAGGCCTAGTAATTTGTCTGCTGCAGGACCTTCGGACGTCGCTCCTTCAGATGGGTCCGGAACCGCTGTGCAGGTACCGGCTTCTGAGGGGGTCTTCAGGCCTTCACACATTACTATTTCCTCAAAGACAAAAGCTAAGTCAAAGACTCCTGTTAAACCCAGAATTTCTGCTCAAGCTTCTTCGGATTCAGCTCCTAAGACTCAGAAGCAATTACTTTGGATGGCTGAGGATTTATTAACTATGATTAGGGGCTCTCACCCTCCTCCTGAGAAAAGGCCTAGACAGGATATCCCTTATGATTCCTCTGATCAGGCTTCTGTATCTTCTGTTTCTTCCTCTGATCAGGATTACTCTTTTCCTCCATATGAGGATTCGGATGCAGAGGATTCTGTTCCCTCTGCCTCTCCCCCTGAAGATTTCTCTTTTGGGGAGACCTTGCATGAGATGAGGGAGCATTTTCATTGGGAAGGTCAGGATTATTCTGCTTCCAAAAAGAGACTCAGGGAATTTCTTCTTCTCCCTCAGCACAGGCCTTTAGCTATTCCTCCTGTACTTGACATTGTGGATGATGCCTTCTCTGAAGCTAACTTGAATCCTGATTCCATGCCGCCTGCTCCTTCTAAGCCTGATAGATTTTACAGGGTCTCTGATTCCCATCAATTCTTATTCAAGAACCCTTCTGCTGATCCTGAAACCATTTTGCAGGGTTCCAAGGCTGCTAAGGCCGCCTCCTCTAAAAATCCTATCCCCTCTGAAAAGGATTCTCGTGCCTTGGACAGGTGGGGCAAAAAGGTTTATACTTCAGCTACCATTTCTATTAGAGCTTTAAATTGCCAGTTTCACATGTTTAAGTATCAACAGTTTCTTTTATCTGTTTTAAAACAAAGGATTTCTACCTTTCCTGCATGTGCTGAGGACAAGGAATTACAGGATGTGTTGCATGCTACTGAACAAGTTAGCAAACATAGTTTACATTATGGTTTTGATGCCTTAGAGGCTTCTTGCAGGGCGGCTGCCTCTGGTACTGTTATCAGGAGACATGCTTGGCTTCGTGAGCAGAATTTACCTGAACAAGTTAAGGCAAAATTACTAGATGCCCCTGTTCAGCATGATGCCTTATTTGGGGTCTAAGGCTGAGGAGGTTATTAAAAAGATGGAAGAAAAAGCCAAGTCTATGCAGACTGTAAAAGATTTCTTGCAAGTACAGCCTCCTAGATTTTCCAGAAATTGGCCCTCCAAAAATTGGTCTTTTCCCTCCTCTGACAGGCCTCAAAGGGGAAGATATAGACGCTCCAGAGGTCGGGCGCAGGCTCAGGCCTCTTACAGATCTAGAAAGTGGACTGCTTCTTCACCTAGAAGGGGAGAAGACAGATCTCAAACCCAAAGAAAGCAGACTCAATGACTCCCTGTGTTGGGCTTCAGGTCCTCCTTCCCTGGATGCCCCTCTTGGAGGAAAACTTTCTCTTTTTTACCAAAATTGGACTCACATTACCCAGGACAAATGGGTGTTAGACGTGATTTTCAAAGGTTACAGATTCCACTTTCACACACTGCCAAGGCCTTCCGGCTGGCCAGATCTGCCAAAACATCAATGGACAGAGGCCTTAAATCAAGTGGACGCTTTATTAGCCTTAAGAGCCATAGAACCTGTTCCACCTCTAGAGGTGGGGAAAGGTTTTTACTCAAGACTTTTTCTGGTCCCAAGAAAACAAAACTCCTGGAGACCTATTCTGGACCTCTCAATATTAAACACCTTTTTGGAAATTCCAAAATTCAAGATGCTTACACTCCAACAACTTCTTCCAATGCTCTCACAAGATGCTTGGATGGTAACATTGGACTTAAAAGAGGCTTACTTACACGTCCCCATAAGGCAACAATGCAGAAAGTACCTCAGATTCAAGGCAGGCTCGAGACACTTCCAATTCTCTGTACTGCCATTTGGCTTATCTACTGCGCCTAGAGTTTTTACCAAATGCCTGGCTCCAGTAGTAGCTTACTGCAGACTTCAGGGGATTCAGATTTACCCCTATCTGGACGACTGTCTAATTCAGGCAGACAGCAAAGACCTTCTACTTCAACACCTGCATTTTGTTCGTCTTCTCCTACTACTGGGATTCTCAGTGAACACAAAAAAGTCACATTTGATTCCTTCTCAACGAATGACCGTCTTGGGAGCTCTTTTGGACACAAGTTTACAGAAGGCCTTCCTCACTCCAGAAAAACAGTTACAGCTGGCTTCAATCTTCAAGACCTTGGCAGCATTGACTCAGCTCACTGCAAGGAAATTCCTGCAGGCTCTGGGCTACATGGCCTCTTGCATCCTGTTGATTCCAAATGCGAGGCTTCACATGAGGAAACTTCAATGGTACCTAAAGAGTGTATGGTCTCAACATTGCCACAGTCTGGATGCAATGATTCCACTGATTCCCTGCCTCCAGAAGGAATTCCTTTGGTGGTCCAGGGCGTGTGTTTTGAATGAAGGCAAGCCCTTTCGTCTACCTCAACCTACTCAGATCATAACCACACGGACGCCTCGGATTATGCATGGGGAGCTCATTTTCTAGACAAATGCCAACAGGGTTCTTGGACAAACAAACACCTTCTATGGCACATCAACTTGAAAGAAATGTTAGCAGTCCAAAATGCTCTTCTAGCCTTCCAGACTCTTTTGAAGCCAAGACCTCTGCTAATTCGAACAGACAATACCACAGTCATGTGGTACATAAACAAGCAAGGGGGCTCTCACTCTTACCCCCTTTGCAGACTTGCCATGACCTTATGGGATACAGCCCTAAATTTGAATCTGGATCTTCAGGCACAGTTCATTCCAGGAAAACAAAATCTCTTAGCAGACAGCCTAAGCAGAAACATTTTGGATCCTCACGATTGGAGGTTGGACCCCAACTTATTCAGCAAGATAACTGCAGTTTGGGGCTGTCCTCAGATCTGTTTGCATCCCATCTCAACCATCAGTTGCCTCTCTTTTGCACCAGGTCCTTCCACAAGACAGCTTGGAAAGTGGATGCCCTGTCCTTCAGCTGGAGGAATCTTTCGGGATATGCCTTCCCCCCTCTTCCTCTTCTACCTCGGGTATTGCTAAAGATAAAGCTAGACAAACCCAGACTGATCATTTTGATAGCTCCAAATTGGCCTCGTCAGTTTTGGTACCCTACTCTACTGCACCTTTCCTTGGTTCCTCCTTGGAGTCTTCCTCTGACCCATTCTCTACTGTCCCAACATCAGGGTCAGGTATTTCACTCTCACATCAAGACTCTCTGTCTGGCAGCTTGGCTCATCAAAGGCAATTGATTCCTTCTTCTCTTCCTAAACAAGTTTTGGATGTTCTTTTGGAAGCTAGGCGTCCTAGTACAAGGAAATCTTATGCTTCTAAATGGAAAAGATTTTGTATTTGGATGCAGGATCGTGGCTCTGATCCTTTAATACCTGATATCTCATCTATTTTACTTTATCTCTCAGACCTTTTGATTAAAGGTCTTTCATTTTCTTCCATTAAAATTCATGCTTCTGCTATTTCAGCACATTTCAATTGTGATCCTCCCTTTTTTTCCCACCAGTTGGTCAGACAATTTCTGAGAGGAGCCAAGAATTTAAAACCTCCTAGAACTCCTCCTTTCCCTCCTTGGGATCTCAACTATGTCTTGGAAAAGCTTACTTTGCCTCCTTTTGAGCTTGCTGCCTCTGCGGACATTAAGTTCTTATCCTGGAAGACAGCTATCTTGTTGGCCTTGACTTTTGCCAGAAGGGTGTCTGAGTTACAAGCCCTCATGGCCGTGGAACCATACCTCATTTTCCATCAGGACAGAGTTTCCTTGAGGACCAATCCTACTTTTATGCCTAAGGTTGTTTCTAGAGTGGCTCTAAATCAGACTATTCACCTTCCTACCTTTTTTCCAAAACCCCAAAATAGGGGGGAAAGGATTTTGCATTCATTGGACGTACACAGGCAACTACGTTTTTACCTGGACAAAACTAAAAGTTTCAGAAAATCAGATCAATTGCTTATTTCTTTTGCTTCCAGTTTTCTTGGTAAAGCCATTTCTAAGTAAACTATTTCCAAATGGATTGCTCATGGAATAAGATATTGTTACTCTCTTTATGGAAAACAGATTCCAGGTACCGTCAGGACTCATTCTACTAGAGCAGCTGCCACTTCAGCAGCCTTTCTCAGAGGAGTTCCTACCAAGGACATTCTGGAGGCTGCCACTTGGAGCTCTGTGCATACTTTTTCCAAGCACTATAACCTCCCTTTGTACTCTAAGTCTAGGGCAGGCTTTGCCTCTGCTGTCTTGCAGGGTCTTCTAGCTGCTCCTTCTACTTCATAACCTCCTCCCGTATTCTCAGCTTTGGGATTCTACCCTACAGTTATGACTGCAACAGTGAAACACGAAGAACATAGTACAGTTGTGTATACCTACCATAAATGTAGATGTTCGAGTGTCTTCACTGTTGCAGTCGGTGTTTCCCTCCCTCCAGACCCCTCTTGTTTCTATTTGCTTACTGTGTTTCCTTTTCCACTACCTTTCTATTGTATTTGTGTTTCCCTTGGGACACCTTTTGGTTTTATGGGGGCTTCTGACATCAGGGGCAAGAAAGGCTGGAGAAGATGGCGTCGGCTGTCGGCTTTATACCCATGCGCTCTGACGTCAGGGTTTTAGCTGAAACAGCCGACGCCGGACCCAGACTTTGATATTCTGGCCGACCTCGGGCTGCCTGCCGGCAGGAGTACCCTACAGTTATGACTGCAACAGTGAAGACACTCTAACATCTACATTTATGGTAGGTATACACAACTGTACTTTCCCCACAGTTCTCCTCTGATGATATCTCATTTGTAGATATCCTAGAGATCCTAAAGCAGAGAGGTGGCTGGAAAACCATCACCCGTTCTGATGAGTCGGTGTACTTGAATGCCTTTTTTTCTCAACCTTCATTCTCCTGGGTGTCTCCGCCTTTTCGATGAACAAATGGACTTGGTCAGTCGAAAGGCGTGGGAGTCACTTGACACTATGGAACCAGTCCCTCGGAGGCCAAACAAGTTCTTGTCAGCCCCTACCAGAAGAGGATTTTCTCACAAAGGATGGACCTGTAGATGCTATGGTGGTGGCAGCAGCCACCAAGAAGGAACTCTCGGAGACAGCCTCATCTGTCCATCCTCCAAACAAAGATTCTCAAGCGATGGACAGATACGGGAAGCGTGTCTTTTCGTCAGTGACTTTTACACTCCGATCGCAAAGAAACAAGTACAGCATTCTCCTGGACAGGCCTCCATGCCCATAAAACAGATGCTTAAAATGGCCGAAGACCTAATTACTTTGATCAGGGGTTCCCATCCCCCTCCTGATAAGAGGCCTAGGCAAGAGATAGAATATGAATCTTCAGATCAGGTTTCCATTTCCTCTGATTTCTCTTCTGAACAAGAATATTCTCTTCCTCCCTATGAGGATTCTGATGCTGAAGAATCTATCCCTTCAGCCTCTCCTCCTGAGGATTATTCTTTTGGGGAGACCCTGCATACTATGAGGGAGCATTTCCACTGGGAGAGCCAAGATTACTCAGAATCCAAAAAAAGGCTCAGAGACTTCCTTTTATTACCTCAGCACAGGCCCCTTGCTATTCCTCCTGTTTTAGACATTGTAGATGATGTATTTTCAGAGTCCGGTCTGTCGCCTGACTCTTTACCACCAACTCCTGTTAAGCAAGACAGAGATACTACAGGGTTCCTGATTCACATAAATTTCTTTATAAAAATCCTGCTGCTGACCCAGAAACTATCTCTCTGGGTCCCAAAGGGATCAAGGCTTCCACTGCAAAAAAACCCTATCCCCTATGATAGGGATTCAAGGACCCTGGACAGATGGGGGAAAAAGATTTATACTTCTGCTACCTTGGCTGTAAGAGCTTTAAATTGTCAGTTTCATATGCTTAAATATCAGCAATATCTTATGTCATTGCTTAAACAGAAAATGTTGACAAATTCAGAATGTGCAGAAAACAAAGAAATGCAGGATTTATTGCATGCAGCTGAACAAGTGGGAAAGCATACTTTGCAATGTGGTTTTGATTCTCTAGAGGCCTCCTGCAGGACTGCTGTTACAAGTTCTGTCATTAGGAGGCATGATTGGTTAAAAGAACAGAATCTACCCGATCATGTTAAAGCAAAACTATTAGATGCTCCATTACAACATGACACCTTGTTTGGTGTTAAAGCAGAAGAGGTGTTGAAGAAAATGGAGGACAAAGTTAAATCTATGCAAACAGTCAAGGATTTCTTACAAGTACAGCCTCCCAGATTTAGCAGGAACTGGCCTGCAAAGAATTGGTCCTTTCCAGTGTCAGACAGGCCACAAAGAGGCAGATACAGATGCCCCAGAGGCAGATCACAGCCCCAAGGCTCATACAGGCCTAAACAATGGGGTGCTTCTACCTCCAAAAGCGGAGAGGAAAAATCACAGCCATGCAGGAAACAGTCTCAATGACTTCCCCTGCCAGCACCAAGCACGTATATTCTGGCAGCTCATTTGGCAGGAAAACTAACACTTTTTGCACAAAGTTGGCACATGATCACCCAGGACAAATGAGTCTTAAATGTCGTATCACAAGGCTACAGATTCCACTTTCACACCCTGCCAAAGCCAAACAGTATGCCAGACCTGCCACGCAATCAATGGGCAGAGGCACAAAAACAAGTTACATCCCTTATGGACATGAGAGACATTCAGCAAGTACCACAGCAAGAGCAGGGACTAGGATTTTACTTACGGCTATTCTTGGTGCCCAGAAAGGACAAAGCCTTGAGACCAATACTGGACCTGTCTGTTCTAAACACATTCGTGGATATTCCAAAATTCAAAATGTTAACTCTGCAGCAGCTTCTGCCCATGCTGGGCAAGAAGGCTTGGCTTGTGACTTTAGACCTAAAAGAGGCATACCTGCATGTCCCAATCAGACAATCATGCAGAAGATACCTCAGATTTATAGCTGGCTCAATGCACTACCAATTCTCTGCACTGCCCTTTGGCTTATCTACTGCGCCCAGGGTCTTCACAAAATGTCTGGCACCAGTAATTGCATTTTGCAGACAAAGAGGAATACAAATATATCCTTACTTGGACGACTGCCTTATTCAAGCAGAGAACAAGGACATTCTACTACAGCATCTGGCATTTGTAAAAAGATTACTAACAGGCCTAGGGTACACAGTAAACGAAAAGAAATCAAAACTCATACCCTCTCAAGAGATAATATTCCTGGGTGCAAGCTTAAATACAACTGCCCAGATGGCTTATCTCACGCCAGACAAACAAAGACAACTGACTACTTATTTCAAAATGTTGGCAACAAAGACCCAGTTATCTGCAAGAAAAAGTCTGTAGGCTTTGGGCTTCATGGCATCCTGCATTCTGCTAATTCCATATGCAAGACTGCATGTGAGGAAACTTCAATGGAATCTAAAAAGTGTTTGGACTCAACATTGCCACAGCCCGGAAACAATAATTACCCTCATTCCCTGCCTGCAACAGGAGTTTCGATGGTGGGCAAAAGCCTGTCACCACAACACGGGACACCCATTCACCTTACCCACAGCCAGGCAGACATTGACAACAGATGCATCAGATTATGCCTGGGGGGCCCATATGGCAGGAATATGTATTCAGGGCACATGGTCCACAAGTCAAATGCATCTACATATCAATCAAAAAGAGATGCTAGCAGTTCAAAATGCCCTGACAGCCTTCAAGGATATACTTCATCCAGGACAACTACTTATAAAGACGGACAATACTACAGTCATGTGGAACATAAACAAGCAGGGGGGCACACATTCCTACCCCCTCTGCAGACTAGCCATGAACTTGTGGGACACAGCATTGACTTACCAAGTACATCTGCAGGTTTACTATTGAAATGTCGAACAGCACTACATCGACTGTACTATAGTCGAACACGGAAGTTCGAAAATAGTAATGTCGGCAAAACAATCTAGGACTGTGTTTTAACATGGGTCGAGGTAGGGGAGATGTTTGTAGTTCTGAATAATACTGAACACCTACCTCGACCCATGTTAAAACCATTCCTAGATTGTTTTTTTGACGTCGACATTACTATTTTCGAACGTCCGTGTTCGACTATAGTACAGTCGACGTAGTGCCGTTCGACGTTTTAATAGTAAACCACATCTGCAAGCACAATTCCTGCCAGGAAGGATAAATACTCTGGCAGACGAACTAAGCAGAAACCTAATGGATCCCCACGAGTGGAAATTGGATCCACAAGTCTTCAGCATGATAACAAGGAACTGGGGATGCCCGGACATAGACCTATTTGCCTCCCCTCACAACTGCCAACTACAGAGATTCTGCAAAAGGACTTATCACAAGCAAGCATGGAAAGTGGATGCTCTATCTTTCAGCTGGAAAAAACTAAAAGTATATGCTTTTCCTCCTCTGCCTCTCCTCCCCAAGGTACTCCTCAAGGTCAGACAAGAGAAGCCAAAAATTATACTGATTGCCCCAGACTGGCCCCGCCAGCACTGGTACCCAATCCTAAAGAGCTTGTCTCAATGCCCAGCTTGGACATTACCTCACATTCCTCACTTATTGACCCAACAAGACAGTCAGATACTGCACAGCCATCTTAGGACCTTAAACCTGGCAGCATGGCGGATAATGTAGCCATTCAAGACACACCTCTCTCTAAAGCAGTGATGGATGTTATTTTGGAGGCCAGGAGGCCTAGCACCAGAAAATCTTGTGCAGAAAAATGGAAGAGATTCTGTGCTTGGAACCAGGCACAAGGTATTGACACGATTGTTCCAAATATTCCTCAGATTTTGAAATATTTAACTGAGATGCTGGATAAAGGCCTTTCCTTTTCATCAATTAAAATTCATGCCTGTGCCATTTCAGCTCATTACAATACAGAAGCACCTATTTTTTCTCATCCATTACTAAGGCAGTACCTTAGAGGGGCCAAAAACATAAGACCCCCAAGGAGAGCACCAATACCTGCATGGGACCTCAACTATGTCTTGGAAAAACTCACACTGCCTCCGTTTGAGCCAGCCTCTGCAGCTGATATAAAATTCTTATCCTGGAAAACAGCTCTGCTCCTAGCAATAACCTCCACTAGATGAGTGTCAGAGTTACAGGCACTCATGGCTGTGGAACCTTTTATCATTTTCCATCCTGACAGGGTTTCTCTGAGGACAAACCCTACATTTATGCCTAAGTTAGTGTCCAGTGCGGCCCTTAAGCAAACAATTCATTTGCCCACCTTTTACCCAAACCCACAGAATAAGGGTGAGAGACTTCTGCATTCTTTGGACATTCACAGGCAGCTGCGCTTCTACTTGGACACACAACCAAAGCGTTCAAAAAGGCTGAACTCCTAGTGGCATATGCTGCACGATCACAAGGAAAGCCTATCTCAAAGCAGACTATTTCAAAGTGGATAGGCCACTGCATTCGTTTCTGCTATTCACAACATGGCAAATCAGTGCCTAAGGGCATTAGGCCACATTCAACCAGAGCAGCAGCCTTCCTCAGAGGAGTACCAACCAAAGACATCTTAGAGGCTGCAACTTGGAGTTGAGTGCATACTTTTACAAAGCACTATCACTTATTCTCTACTCTAAATCCAGGGCAGGCTTTGCCACTGCAGTTCTGCAGGGCCTGATAGCCTCTCCTAATCCTGTTTAGCACCAGCCTCCCAACCTTAGCTTTGGGATTCAACCCAATTGTAATGACTGCAACAGTGAAACACGAACATAGTTGAGTTGTGTACCTACCATAAATGTAGATGTTCGAGTGTATTCACTGTTGCAATCCAGGTTACCCTCCCTCCATCCCCCTTTGCCTTGCTGGGACTTATCTGTGCTTCTCTATTCTATACAACCTATGTGGTGTATTTGCTTGTAGATGAAGATGAATGTTTTTTGTGTATGCATGCTTATTGGCATTTTCTATTCTACCATTTTAGGGGCACCTGACATCTGGGGCAAGAAACACTGAAGAAAATGGCATCGGCTGCATCTTTTTTTTACCCCTGGCGCACTGACGTCGGGGAGGAGGCGACAGCAACTGACGCCAGACCTAGACTTTGGAACTCGGGCCGACTGCGGGTAGCCCGCCAGCAGGATAACCCAATTGTAATAACTGCAACAGTGAATACACTCGAACATCTACATTTATGGTAGGTACACAACTGTACTTTCCGAATGGTGACACTGCAGTCAATACTTCCCTTGTTAGGGAAAGATGAGTGGATGTGCTCGATAGACCTCCAAGACACGTACTACCACATAAAAATGGACAGAGCATCGAGGGAGTCATTTACGCTTCTGGCTGGGAGCCCGTCATTATCAGTTCCGAGCTCTGCGCTTTGGTCTCACTACAGCCCCCAGAGTGTTCACCAAATGTATGGCAGTAGTCATGGCTCACTTGAGGCATCTGGGATTCCAAACATTTCCATATCTCAACGACTGGCTCCTAACTGCCACCACCAAGCATGTACTCCAGCAAGCCAGGGATGTGACTTTGGAAATTTGTGCTCAGTTAGGCATAACAGTCAACTTACAAAAAGTCTGCCTTGTTGCCCTGTCAACATATTACTTTCATAGGCTGAGATCTAGACACGGTTTCCTTAATGACACGTCTTCCAGCAGACACAATTTCAGTCCTCAGATAGCAAGTACTTCACCTTCTTCCCAAGGACAAGGTAAAGGCAAAGGTAGTTCTGAAACTCCTAGGGACAATGGCTTCCACCATAATACCAGTTCTTCTCGCCAGAATGCACGAGAATCCTTCAATGGCTTTTGTTCTCCTGATGGTTACTTCAAGAGCTCCCTATGTCTCATCTCATCAGAGTAACGGAGTCGTGCAAAAAGGACTTATGGTGGTGGATCCAGTCCAGCTATGTGACCCATCGGGAGACCCTTTGTTCCATGACAACCAGCTGCTACAGTGACCATGGATGCTTCCTAGATAGGGTGGTGGGGCATTATCTGGGAAGAACGGTCCAAGGTGTATGGTGGGAACACGAGGCCCACTTGTACATAAATGTCCTACAGATGAGAGCAGTGCTTCTGGTGTTGCAAGCACTCCACGACTCTCTTCTTCTAGGGACAATTGCTATACAGTCAGACAATATGTCAATGGTTTGGTACATAAGCAAGGGGGAACCAAATCTTATCCTCTTTGTCACAAGGCCGTGAGAGTTTGGCAGTGGGCAGTTTCTTCCCAATGCTTTCTAGTAGCAACGCACATCCCAGGGAAGTCCAACGTAATAGCAGACAAGCTGAGTAGGGCAATATTGATGCCTCACGAATGGTCTCTGAACCAGAACATAGCAGAAATGATTCTCCGGAAATGGAGTCAGCCTTGCTGCGATCTTTTCACCACTCCCATGAATCCCAAGTGCAGCAGCTACTTTACCCTAATTCTCCCGTCAAGGGAGACACCAAGAGACACACTTGTACACGATTGACCCTCGGGACTTCTTTATGCCTTTCCTCCATTTCCCCTCATACCCAAAGTCATCCAGAAAGCAAAATCCTTGGGAAGCAGGATGATTCTCATTGCCCCATATTGGCTGCATCTGATTTGGTTTCCTCCTTTGGCCTCATCTTCAGGAGAAGCCTTGGACTCTGGACCCAGTTCCAGACCTACTGACACATACGTCAGGTACACTTCATCCTTCTCTCCACATCCTCAACTTGACAGCGTGGCTGCTCCACTTCCCAATTTAGACAGGCTTCATAATTTCACTCCAACAGTTAAACACATACTGATGTTCTCTCATAAAGCTTCTACTAGAAGACTATATTCTAACAAATGGAAAAGATTTTCTCACTGGGCACAAAATAGAAACATTGACCCGACCTATTCAATCCATTCTAGAGTTCCTGGCTGAACTCTTCCAACAAGGTTCAGCTGCAGCAACTATTACAGTACAGCTGGCTGCAATTTCAGATTTCCACATTGGTGACCATTCTTCTAATTTAATGTCACACAGATTGTGTAAAGCGTTTTTGAAAGGCGCCTCCTTATTGAGACCTCCCTTTAAGGAACCACTTCCTCCTTGAGATTAAATTTTGTCCTCTCTTAACTTACATTGCCACCGTTTGAACTTTCTTCATCTTGTGACCTCAAATTTCTTTCCTGGGAGTCCGTTTTTCTTGTTGCTGTGACATCTGCCAGAAGGGTCTCAGTTGCAAGTGCTATCTATCAAACCGCCATATCTGATTTTCACAAGGACAGGTTATCGTTATGAACTAATCCATCCTTTGTACCTAAGGTTTGCTCTCAAGCCAATATCAATCAAGCCATTGAGCTTCCAGTTTTCTTTCCCAGCCATAGCAACAAAGCAGAATATAAACCACATCAGTTGGACGTGCATAGACAACTCAGATTCTCTTTGCATAGGACTAAAGATTTCAGGAAATCTAATCAATTATTCAACTCCTTCTCTGAGGCAAAAAAAGGGTATGCCAGTTTCTAAAGGTACCCTTTCTAACTGACTCTCGAATTGTATCACCTTTATCTATTCCTCCAATAATAGGGAACTACCATTCAAAGTTAGGGGTCATTCAACTAGAGCACTAGCTACGTCATCTGCTTTTCAGGCCAGAATTTCTATGGACAGCATTTGTGCTGCAGCTACGTGGGCCAATCCTCATACATTTATCACTCATTACAAAGTACATTTGGCCTCCAGGGGCAGGACCTCTTTTGGTTCCACTTTGCTTAAAAGTGCACTCTCTTGAGCCACCCGGGTGAAAGGTGCTAGGGACGCTGTCCCATCTAAGTAAGAATGAAGGCGAGATAGGACAACATAACATAAAGAAATTATGTACTCACCATAATGTTCCATGTTTGTTGTCCATCTCGCCATTTATTCTTACGAACCCTCCCTCCTTCCCCCTTCCAAGGACTCCTAGAGTACCTAGTGGTTCTAACTCAGTTTGTTTTTCCTGTTTTTGGGGTCCTATAGATGTATATATATATATATATATATATATATATATATATGTAGAATGAATGGCGAGATGGGCAACAAACATGGAACATTATGGAGAGTACGTAACTTTTTTTTTTTTCATACAAATTTTTCCTTTTCTGTAGGCCTTTTACTATTGGTACTGCATCCAGTTTAATTTCAGTTCCAGTGTACCAGGTATTTAGTCGCCTATTTGTAGTAGAGGGGTTATTCAGTAGCAGTCTGTATATTTTCTAAATGAGAATTTGGTGTGTGTGTGTGTGTGTGTGTGTGTGTGTGTGTGTGTGAGAGAAATGGTAATAGTTGGGCAAACCATGTTATAACTGAACAAGCAGTCAAAGCTGAGTCAAACAGTGAAAGTTATTAACAAAAAGTGTAAATGTCTGGTTGAGTGTTGTGAAGAGCAGCAGTAAGAATGAGCAGTAGAAGAAGGTTTAAGCCAGCGTCAATATTCTGGAAAATTTTGCATTTCCTTTTAAGTTTAACTGGATTGGTGCATCATCCTGCATCTCTGTGGGAGAACATTCTCTCTGTAAGAATACTTTACTAACTTGTAGATTACCTTCAGGTTGATCTAGGAATGTATCTGGTTTTCACAGTGACAATATGTAAGATTTGGCATTATCTTCATTTGACTTGTAAATGTTCATCAGTGAAGGTAAAAGTTTTCTCTGCCTAAAACAGTTAAAGAACAAATGTCAACTTGTGTTGTTGTGATACACATTACATTTAATAAAGAAGATAGGATTAATAAATAAAATAAATATTGAAAATCATCAGTGGCACTGTGGCTCAGTGAAGTAGCATCGTTTCATGGCAAAATGTTATGCGATTCATTTCTAGGCTTGGGCACCCTGTATGCGGAGTCTGCATGTCCTCCATATATTTGTGTGGGTTTTCTGTTGGTACTCTGCTTTCCTCACACATCCCAAAGATGTGCAATACAAAAGAAAGGTCTGGCAATCTACTTCTGTTCTGTATTTGCCTTGTAAAGTCTGTGGAAGATGACAGCTGTAAATAGGGTCACAGAAGTCAGATGCAACTCAACACCCATAAATAATGGGGTTGGGGCTTGGCATAATGGTTAACGTGATTACCTTACAGATACAAGGTACAGGATTTGATTCTCACCTGTTAGGGAAATTGGCAGCTAGTCTAGTACTTAACCTATGAACCTATATTGCAAATGTGTTTCAGTAAAACATGTTCTAGTGTCTCATGTTATTTTTAGTTGGTAAGCAACAGCCTCACTACTTGTGTATGTGCACAAACTTTGAAGTTCTATTTATAGAAGGAGAAGTAATGCTTTTAAGTACTGAACACTGACCTTTATTCATTGTGATAGACTTGGCATTGCACAGTACCTTTCCTTGTAGTAATGCTTAACTGTCGGTGCTACTAAAACATAGAATCAGAGGTGATAATGCTGCTAAGTTTGCTGTGCCATTCATGGTCAAATACCAGTAATAATTTTCTTCAGCTGCTTACTTAATAAGTGCTCTTCATGTTCATTCCCACTGCAGCAATAGCCTTTTTAGGCTGTATGGATTTTGTCTTGTGCAAGATACAACAACCGGCCAGCTTCCAAAAGGTCTGGCTCCATCCCACACTTACACTGTGACTGCAGATTATTCACCTCTGAGGAGGGCAAATCAGCTGTCAGAGTGGAAAAGCTTGAGTACTTTCTTACCAGTTTCACAAGAGTAGCAGCTGGCACGTCAACTCCTTTCTGACAGATAAGTCCCCTTTGGAGAACCTTTCCACATAGAAATTTTGATATATCTCTATGTGTGTGTGTGTGTGTCTGTGTGTGTGTATTACATAAAAACATTGTTTTACTTCTATTTGATTTTAGCAGTTCTCTCCTTTTAAGAAGCTGTGTATTTCTCTGTCAGACGTTTCTTGTTATGGACCGCTATTTCTAGCTTTTGCTAATTTTGAGACTTATTTTGTGATAAAATACACTGCTTATATAAACTTTTTGTTATTAAAAAAAGTTTAAGTTTTGTGCAGGGAATTGCTTTACTTGGGTAGTGAATGTCAAAGGTTATGTAGTGCTTGTGCACTCTGACTACTTACCTACCATTTTTTTCTGTCAGACTAAATTTACTTTGAAGTGGTTTCTGACAGGAATTGAATGTGCTGCTTGTACATTACAATGTTGTGAGGACTGTATGTGTGAAAGTGTGTGTGAGTGAAATTCTTCTTACTAAATTGCCCTTACCCAACTCAGTTTTCTCCTCAGCCATTGGTGGATGACTATGCAGTGGCCAGCAGTCGTTCCTCAGTCCACTCACTTTTTTTTTTGGCTTCCTTTAGTGTAGTACCTTGAGACACCACAAACTGTGGGTCAGCCGTATTCTGTTTGGCCGTACAGTTGTCTGAACCATGCATGGGACAGCCATCTTTACTGGAGCACTAAGACTTACCGGGGCTGATGCTGCTCTCTGAATGTGGCCAAGGGAAGACAGCTCTTGATGGGGCAGATGCTCCTTCTCCTATTTGGCCATTAGGGATTCCTTTAAAGAAGAAACAAAAGGTTAAACATTGTTTACCAGAAGACATGGTTCACCTATAAGAAAAGGTGATTATTTTACCTTAACCAGAAATTGTTAGTCAGTCAGTCCTGGTACACAGAATATAGTACATGTAAATCAGATCAGTGGAAGTATTCCTGAGGTAGACGTGTCATACGATTCTGGCATAGAATGAGCTAGGGCTTTGTGTCCTGCAGATTTTGAAGCCAAAATCTGTGATTGCAAGGAAACATGGTCCTCACAACCAGCTCCCAAAACTCTGGCTTCCTCTACACTTCCACTCTGACTGATGATTGGTCAGTCCTGAGGGGGACAGAACAACAGTCAGAGTGGAAAAGTTTGAGTACTTTCTTACCACCTTGTGAATTAGCAGCTAAGAGGCTTCACAAGAGTAGCAGCTGGCACTTAGGTTCATAGGTTCATAGATTAGTACTAAGCTAACTGCCCTTGCGAGCCATTTTAAGCCTAGCCAATTATCCCTTGTGAGACTCAAACCCTGCACCTTGTGTTTGTAAGGCAAACACCTTACCATTAGACCACCCTCCCAACATAGATTAGTACTAAGCTAACTGCCCTTGCGAGCCATTTTAAGCCTAGCCAATTATCCCTTGTGAGACTCAAACCCTGTATCTTGTGTTTGTAAGGCAAACACCTTAACCATTAGGCCACCCTCCCAACTCCTTTCTAACAGATAGTCCCCGTTGGGGAACCCTTCCACACAGGAATTTTAATTTGCATATATGTGTATGTGTGTGAGGAAATGTATTTTTCTTAGATGGTCACTAGAATGAATGAGGTGTTTTTCTGGGAACAAATGGATGCTTCCTCTGAATTGAGGAGATATGATATACTACAAATAGATATGCATGTCTATGCCTATTCCTCCTTTAGTGCCATCCTTAGAGGAATATAACATTGCCTGTAACAGCCCTGATTCACAACCTTCGGCCCCCAAATAGCAGTTAGACTTTGTAAAATTCTCAAACTAACAACCATTTCTTTTCTCATCTTAGGTCTGCCCTGCAGCAATCTCCACATCTTTACCAGAAGGGAACAGGCTCCTGGTGACATTCAAGTATTCCTCAATGGAGAAGCAGGAGATTTTGGACAGGGAATTTTTTTTCTTATTCCATGTTGGTGTGCAACCGGTCATACCCATATGTGGAAGTTTATGCTTTTTTGTATAGACTGGGTTGAGAAGATCCAGCTACCACTCTACCCCCTTCAAAGGTAGCGCCTATCTCATTTATATTGTTTCCAACATTTGCCACATATTTAAACATGCCTTAAGGAAATGTGTATGATTGTGAAGATAGTGTGTCAAGGAACTCTGCTTTTGCTACTGTTTTCAGGAGGTATGCATGGGCATGTAATCAAAAGTTTTCTGATGAGGTAAAATGTGAAATTTTGCATTCAACTGTAGTTGAGGTTTTATGTGACCCATCTGCTGCTCCGGGTCCTCAAACAATTTAATGAGAAAGGGAATTAATTCAGGGATTTTTCAAGATAGTTCAGGTCCCCGTACAAATCTCCCATATCTTATTTCGTGTGTAAGAAACAAAACAAACAATTCCTACCTTCTGAAGACAAACGGAAACAAAAAGAGAGAGCAGGAGAACAGTAAGAAACAAGGATCCTTTCCTAAAAAGTGACAGTCTACAAATTCAGAATGACTATGTCAGCATTCTTTCCTCTCTCACCACTCCCCTCCTGCTCCCATCTCTCAAAACCTGTCCCAAAAACTGGCTCTGTACATTCCCCTTCAGCAACAGATTGTGACATGGATGTTAAAGGAAGTTCGGGAGGGATGCAGTTGTCACTGGATACACATACCTCCTTTCAGGGGTGTTCCTCCTCACCTTCCTTTGGTGGAAATTTATTTTTCTTAGATAGTCACCAACCAAGATGAGTGAGGTGTCTTTCTGGGAACAAGCTCTTATGATGGGTGAACCCTGTCTGGCCTTCCATAGGGATATTGTATCATTACGAACAAATCCCTAGTTCATGCTCAGAGGTGTTTCATAGTTTATTTCTAATCAAGCCATCAGTCTCCCAGTGTTCTCTCCAGACCCTCAGGACATTCTACATACTGTGGATGTGCATAGGCAGCTCAGGTACTATATTGTCAGAGCCATGTTGATCCTGGATCTAGAAAAATATTCTCAACGGACTCCTGAATCCATATCCTTCCTCCTCTCTGGTTGGATAGTCAATCTTATATAGCCTAAAGACTACTGCAGAAGTGGGATTGATGAACATAGTACAGTTGTGTAATTTGCACTTGCCCATTACAGTAGATGTTCAAATTCCCAATGGCTGCAGTAGCTGCAGCCACTGTCTGTCCCCCTTGTATTGTAAATGATTGTGGTTGTGAATTGCTTTGGTGGTTATTTCTTGTTTATATAGTTTAGGATAACTACACTACTAAACTTTTGGACAAGAAAGTCCTAAAAATTTTGACCCCGATTGCTGATTTTTTCATCCTGGGAGCTAAGCATTTAGAAATCAGAGTGGAATAGCGGAAGAGAGCCAGAGCTTTTGTAAGCTGTCCTATTGCTGTGTCTTGTGCCGGACACAACCCATGTAGTTTAAAGGCTACTGCAGTAGTAATTTGAATATCTACTGATGCTCATCATATTGATCATTACTGCAGTAGCCTTAGCTATATGGGTTATATCCTGCCAAGAGTATAACAGCTTTCCAGCTTCCAAAGCTTCAGGGCACCTTCCACACACACAAACTGTAGTCAGCTTGCACTGAACTGACAGAAAGACAGGTTTGGGAGCCAAGCCTCTCAGAGCTTTACTGCTGCCAGAAAGAATGATCCTCTAAGGCTTTCCAGGATCAATGATTAGCTTGATGTTGTTCCTTTGCTGGGCAGGTAAGTTCCCTTTTGGGAAAAAAGCTTCCATTTTCTAAATATTGTTTGTATATTATCACTTTCCTCTTCAGGAGAGTTATTTTAAAGATAGAAGTTTTGTGTTTTAACAGACTGTCACAAGAATGTGTGGTACTTTTAAATGAGAGCTCACTTTTTTGCCTGTCAGTTTAAATGTTATGTAAAGTAACTGAAAAACAGTTTTTCCTGTGGATAAATTGTGTTTATTTTACTTTGTGAGAGCTGGCAAAGTGTTTTAAAGTGTTTTACTGTGTTTTTCTGTGATAAAAGTACATTTTAAAATTTTAAAGATGTAGTTTTTACTGGCATTTGCTGCTTTTCTTCCCTGGGAAAGAGGCACCATATTCAAACTGACCATGGAGCAAACTACCGGCCCTATGGTTAATACTTCTTCTAGCCACAAAAATAATAAGTTAAGCAAACAGTCTTTGCCACCACAACAGGCTAGCAATTTGCCTCAGTTACAGGTTGATAAATGTTATGGCCACTTGTACGTCAGACCACTCCTCTTTTACCCCAGATCCCTTTGGTGTAGTACCTACAATCCACTATGGACTTGGGGGTTCACCACGTCCTGTGAGGTTATTGGGATCCCCTCAGTGGGCAATAGAGAGCTACTCTTTTCAGTCCTGGTAGAGGGAACAGGGAATGCTTAACTGTTGTGTCAGAATGCTGTGCTCATCCCTGGCGAAGCTACTGCTGCCATTAGTAACATGGTTGGCTCAATTTTTCCTGTCAAAAAGAAACTGAAAACTAAGCATGTGTCAACTCTTCCTCATATTTCTTGAAACAAGAGAAGTGTACCTAGTCCTGCTCAGGGTTTAATTCGGGCTGTTGGTCCTTCTTGTAAAGTAGCTTTCCTGAAGGGATGCAAGATTTTGATTTTGAAGGGGGAAACGAAGGGACAAATGCAGGTTTTTTTCTTCTGATTTTTTATTCAGATTCTAGAGGAGAGCTCAGTTTCTGATTCCTTTTGCAGGGTTTTCTCTTTCTGTTTATCTGAAACTATTGCTAGAATGTGCCAGTGTTTTCAGTGGGAGAACACTAGGATTCCTCAGTCCTTCAGAAAATACTATGAGAAGTTGCAGAAAGAATTTCCAAGACCTACCATTCCTCCTGTTTCGTCTAGTTTAGAGGATGTTACTGTTACTGCTTCAGCTGTCACTAAAGTGGCAGATAGAATGTATAAAGTTCCTCAGTCTTTTAAGTTTGTACATACTGTTCCCAAACCTGACCTAGCAGCTATAGCTTTAGTTGAACCTACTGCTGCTAAACACTTAATTAACTCCAACCTACTCTTTCTGATAAGGATGTGGAAAAAATTTAAGTATTGGGAAACGTGTATACTTCTATAACTTTGATTTTCAGAATTTTGAATGTTTTATCTGCAGTTTCTTGTAAGGGAAATCTGCTTTAAATAATTTAGTTTCTTCTTTTGCGCAAGTTACTACTCATTGTTTACAGTGTGTCTGTATGACTCTGTTAATACTTCTTCCAGGGCTATGGCCTCTGGTAATAAAATACGAGTAAACTGACATTTAAGAAGAAATGTCAAGGAGATTCCTAAAAGAAGCCTTGAACATCCCAAAACCAAGGGCAGTCCAACAAGACTGAATGACTGTTCAAGAGACATTCTGAGCCCTCTCACCCTAGCACCTTTTTTCTTCCAGAAAATCTGAATCTCTGTTTTTCTCCTTGGCAATAGATAGTTTCAGACAAATGGATTCCAAAGATTATTCCTTAAGGTTGCAGATAATAGTGGGAGGAAATTCTTCCTTTCAAGGGGGTCATTCCTCATCCTCCAAAAAAGACTGTTTTGTTTCCTCTGGTTCTTCATTACATGCTGTCCCAAGGAGTGATAGAATTTGTTCTTCTTTCCCAGGTGGTGAAAAGTTTTTATTCATGGATGTTCTTAGTGCCAAAGAAAATGATTGAAGACCAAATCTGGATCTTTCTTTTCTAAATCTGTTTGTGATGGTGCACAAATTCAGAATGTTGCCACTTCACAACTTGGTACCTCTTCTTTCTGTAACAGGTTTCCTAGACTTAAAACATATTTATCATCGCAATCCTATTCCTACAGACTTCAGACATTTCTTAAGGTTTTGTGCTTCTGCATCACATTATCAGTTCTCTGCCTTACCCTTTGGACTGTCCACTGCAACAAGAGTGTCCACAATAGTGTCTTACTCCATTTGCAGCTCTTTGGAGGCTACACGGTATCCTAATTTGTCCATATTTAGATGACTTGTTTATCTTTATTTATTTATTTAAATTTTTTTACTGGGAAAGTCCAGTGGGAACAAAGCCCATTTACAGCGGAGGCCCATGGAGAAACGCTCCAGACTCCTGTCTTTGGAATGTGAGGGGAAAACAAAGCACCCAGAGGAAACCCACTCGAATGCAAGAAGGACATGCACACACTGCACAGAAGGCACCCCAGCAGAGAACTGAACTGGAGAACCTGTTGCTGTGAGGCAGGAATGCTAACCATTGCACCACTGTGCCTCCCTTTGCAGAGTCTTTTCCAAAGTGTTAGGAATCTTTCTGTTACACAAGCTTGGGATCCTAAGAGAACATTCAAAGTTCTTCCCTGACTCCTTCACACAGGATTGTATTTCTGGGATGTCAGCTAGACACCTCAGTTCAAAGAGCTTTTCATCCACAGGAAAAAAGTTGATATATAGCTAGATCTCTTTCTAAGGTTTTCCACTCTAATTGTGGTCACTGCAAGGGAATACCTCAAAACTTTGGGTGCCATGGCTTCTATGATTCTCATGATACTACTGGTAAAACTCCATATGATGAGTATACAGTGGTATCTGAAGTCTGTTTGGTCCCAACATCAACACCCTTTGTCTTTTCAAATCCCAGTGCTGGGGTTTCTCAGCAGAGAAATCATTTGGTGGAGATAACCGATATCCTTAAATCCAGGTCTCCCTTGACCCTCCATGTTCCAAAGCAATTACTCACCAGAGACACCTCAGACTTTGTATGAGGAACAGTTTCAGGAGGGATAAAGTGCAGGGTGTGTGGGACACCAATAATGGATGCAAGCACACAAGTATAAAAGAGATGCTTGCCCTGATAAATGGGCAAAACTCTGAGTCATCACTGAACTCTCTGAATTATCATTGATCCCCAGGATTTATTCAGTTTGTCACAGACAATACTATAGTCACATGGTACGTCAACAAGCAAGGGGGAACTAAGTCATACCCTCTTTGCCAATAGCCTTGTTAGCTTGGGATATAGCTTCACAGCACAATCTTACTCTGCAGGCATCCTACATTCTGTCAGAGCAAAATTGTGTAGCAGGCAAGCTGAGCAAGATCAGGCAGACCTTCATGAATAGAAACTAGATAAGGGATCTCCTGAGATTTGATCCATCTGGAGGGGCTTCCTCAAGTATACATCTTTGCCTCCTTTCTGAACAATCAACTGGCAAGATTCTGTTCCAGGACGCCATGAAAGAAGGCCAGGAAGACAGATGCCGTTTCTTTTCCTTGGACAGGAATGTTCCTTTGCGCTTTCCAGCCTTTCCACCAATATCCAGGGTATTTCTGAAGACTCAAAAGAAGTCTCTAAGTTCACTGTGGTGACTCCCTTCTGGCATAGGCATCTGTGGTTCTCACTCCTTTTGGAAGGGGGCAGAGGCAATTACCACAAGCTTTCTTACAGACTGGATCTACTCACACAAGAACAAGGGTGTTTGATGCACCCTGACATTAATCAACTTCTGTTGACTGCTTGGATCATAGGGTTTTAATTCCTTTCAGGCATCTGTTTACTGTGGACATGCAGCAGCTAGTAATGGAGACAAGATAGCCTGCTACTAGAAAATCATGTATTGGCAAATGGAAAAGGTTTTCTGGTTGATGTTCGTAACCTGTCCAGCGCCCATTTAGGGCTAGTTCTTCGGTTTTGCAGTGTTTGTGTGAGTTACTATCCTATGGCCTTTCTTATTCCTTCAAGGTTCATTTATCAGTCATTTCAGCATGTCTGCCCATGGATCTTCCTCTTTCAGTGTATTCTCAGGACAAACTGTTTTTGTAAGAGGTTTTGCGCAAGAGGCCAGTCCTTGGGATCTTAACTTTGTATTACGGAAGCTCACACTTCTTACATTTGAGCTATCTCATCTGGCTTTACTCAAGGTTGTTAAAATGGAAGACAGTTTTATTGATCACTCTGACCTCTGCAAGAAGAGTATCTGAGTTGCAAGCTCTTATGGTGAGTCAACCCTATCTCATTTTCCACCTTGACAGAGTATTTTGAGAACTAATCCTTCTTTTATCCCTAAAGTGGTATCCATGTTTGCTTTAAGCCAAAGCATCCATCTAACCATTTTCTTTCCTTAACCTAGAAGTGAGGGAGAAAGGATACTCTGCACCTTAAATGTCCACTGATAACTCGGGTACTCTCTTGACAGACCTAAATCTTTCAAGTCTTCATATCACTTGTTCATTTTTTGTGAAGGTAAAAAGAAGGGACAACCTGTGTCAAAATAGACTATTTCCAAATGGTTGTATAACACTGTTAACTTTTGTTAAACTCACCATAACAAAACTATTTCAGGTAGAGTTAAGGCCTACTCTTCTAGGGCCTTGGCTTCATCTATGGCTTTTGGAAAGGGTTGGGTCTAGAAGGATTCTAGACGCTGCTGCGTGGTCCTTACAAAGCACTATAAGCTTGAATCCTTCTGTAGGGTCCTGGTCAGGCTTTGCTACGACTGTTTTTCAGGGGCTCTTGGACTCTTCTCTTTCCACCTACCAAATGTAGTAAGCTAGGATTATCTATCCCTATAGCTAAGGCAGCAGTGATCAGTCAAAATGTACTGTTGTAAGTTTACTTACACAACTGTACTTTATGGATAAGTGCATCTTGTACAATTGTACTTTATTTACTGCACATTGATTACCTTAAGATTTTCTAAAAAGGCAGTACTTGTGTTAACGTATAGCATTCTTGCCTTCTGTCTTTTTGATTGTTTGATGGCACTGTTTGACAGTGCATATACATTTTTCTCCATTATAGACGCTTCACAAAGAATGTACTAGTTTTTCTTAAAGATATTTTCATGTTGTTTTCAACCCATCTCAGATGGCATAACTCTTCACAAGTTTGTAAAACTGCTAGGACTATGAAAGAATTCTAGTAATGGCTAGGCTATACAAAAATACTTGCACATCAGACTGCCGTCCATTGCATGGGGTTTAGTAGTACAGCTGTTAGTTAACAAGTCATGTTTGTGTGGCCCAAAATGTGATGTTTAAAGTGTAAAAATTTTGAATTACAGTTTGTCTGCATTATATATTTCTACAGAAAAGGCTGGTGTGGTGAAGCAGAGGCTGTGCAGTGATTCTGTGCTTCTTGTTCGCCGTGAAGATATTTTAAGTCGCCTTTCAGAGGATACAAAGCTTTCTGCACTGGCCCAGGTACAGGACGATCCACGCTGGGAACTGTTGGATGTAGCAGGCAAGTATATATGCATGTGTAAAATTTTTTTTAATTGAATAAGAACTACAGTTGCTATCAGCAGGGCAACACATATGCAGGATTAATACAGACCATTCACAAATTCAGAAACAAGGAATTCAGAGCATGTTGTAAAAACAATGCTTCTTGCCATATGTGTTGTTTATTTGGCATAAAAATAAGTAGGGAGTTTAGGGAGGTAAAGCTCCCTGTCTGGAAAGTCTACGCTCCCAGCTCAAGGTGTAAGGCATAAAGGTGACGTACAGACTTCAGAACTTCTTTTCATGTACATACTTCAGAACAACTTTGCTGTCGGTCCGAACGCCATCATTGATTGTTGGTCTGAACATTCCTTCTTTCAAGTGTGTTACTAAGACATGTTTCAGATAAGTGCCCCATTGGGTTTCCTTCTTGTCTATTTTCACTTTTATTTTGTGGGTTTATACGTCATCCAGAAAGGAGAAATGTCATTGTGGGAGACAAATTCCCCATAAAGATAGTCATGAGCAGTGTCTCTTTTTGTTCACATGGTACTCATGACCATAGCAAGCATTTGTCCCTAAGACCCTATGTAGTCATGTCTCCTCCTTGTTGATTTACCTGGAGAACTATCGTCTTGAATTGTGAGACAAGGTGCTATGGTGGAATCTTCCCATCCTGAAGGTCAGCCACCTGCCAAGAAAAAGGCCAAAAAAACTCTGGTCTGATTTGGCTGCTGTCCTGCCTCCCTTGGACATCTCCCTCAAGACTGGTGAAATCCCAGAGGATCACCTGGTTGTTGTCTCATATTCCCCTGCCCATGACCGGCATGGATCCAGCTTCTCGCACGTCCTCGTAGGCTCTGCAAATGTCCATTTTGGATGTTATGGGGGGCTTCAGAAGCCCTTGATCGGACCGACTATCAGAGTAAAAAACTCCCTTCTCCCTGAGCTGGTGGATGCCGTACCCTGACATCAGGATGGTTGGGTATAAAGGCAGCAAGCCAATGCCATGACATCAGTCTTTCTTGCTGTCTGAGCTCAAAGCAGTTGTGAGTGCATTGGCCGGTCTGCACCAGAGTGAGGAATTATTCTAAAGCTAAGTACCCCATTGGGGAACTCTTTCTTACTTGTGGCTCATGTCAGATAAAGTTAACAACTGTCTTCATTGTGGTAAATAAATCCCACACAGAGACTTTCATACCTTGTGTGTCACTTAAGACCCAAACCATGATGTCCCAAATTGTCGTCTGTGCTCCCTTTTCAATATTAGGACTGTAAGGCATAGGGCCAAAATCTTGATGTTCTTCATCTCACATTGCTGCAGTCCTTACATATGGGTAGTCCGCTGTCCTCGGTCGGCCCGAATACCAAAGTATAAGGCTGACGTCGGTCAAGGCGCTTAGAACTGACATCAGAACGTCAGGGTACAAAAGCGCATGACCGATGTCATATCCTCAGTCTTTTTTGCCGCATGGTCCGATGCAGAAGCAGCGTTGCAAGTGCCGTTCGGCGTTCTGAAATTTTTCGAGTTCGGAGTTTCAGACCGAATCAAAGTTGGCTAAGTACCCCGTTGGGGAATATTTTGGTTTTTTCTTGCCTCAGTGTTTTACCGGATGTCAGAAAAAGTGAATAACTGTATTTCTTGTGGGAAACAGATACCGCATAGGGATTATCATTCTTTGTGTATTCCTTGTTTGGGGCCTGAGCACGACGTTGTTGGGTGTCGCTTTTGTGCTAGATTCAATAAGCGCACTATTAAGCGAAGGTTAGATTGTGCTAGGCTGGTCTTCGGGAAGCGGTGCAATTATAATATGCCGTCGGATTCTCCGGCGCCCGCTTCTTCGAAGAAGCGCAAAGACAAAGCAGTTAAACCCAGGCAAGAAGAGTCGTCCGTTCCGGACGTCGGTTCTTTAGAGGCGTCAGTGGAACCGGTGGTTCCGGCGGAGGCTTCTCTGGAGTCCCAGGGGGAGACTTTGATATTGCAGGATGTGGCCTCTCAGGAGGCAGGTCAGGCTGAAGGGGCTTCCCAGGTTACTGTACTCCCCTCCCTTCCTAGGGTGGTTAGGCCCTCTCCTTCTGTTTCCAAGGCTTCTCCCAGAGGCAGGCCAGGTTTAGCTTCTGTTGGGGTCTCTCCTAGTGCAGCAGGGTCTGTGCCCAAGAAGCACATGCTTAAAATGGCAGAAGATTTGATTACTCTGATTAGAGGTTCTTTGCCCCCTCCTGATAAGAGGCCTAGGGTGGAGCCAGAGTTGGGGAGTTTTGAGCAGGCTTCGGATGTTTCTGAGTCTTCGGCTGAAGATTTGCAGGAGTACTCTCCTTATTCTGATTCTGATGCAGATGATTCGACTCCTTCTGCTTCTCCTCCAGAGGATTTTTCTTTTTCAGAGACTCTTCATTCCATGAGGGAGCATTTTAAGTGGGAAGGTCAGGACTTCTCTGATTCCAGGAAAAGGCTTAGGGAATTTTCCTTTTACCCCAGCATAGGCCCTTGGCTATACCTCCTGTTCTGGATGTTGTGGAAGATGTGTTTGCAGAGGCTTCACTTAATCCTGATTCTCTGCCTCCTGCTCCTGTTAAACCGGATAGGTATTACAGGGTGCCTGAGGCTCATAAATATCTTTATAAGAGTCCTAGGGCGGACCCAGAAACTGTTAGTCAGGGACCTAAGGGGTCAAGGCCTCTGTTGTAAAAATCCGGTTCCTCCAGATAAAGAGGCCAGAGCTTTGGATAGATGGGGAAAGAAAGTCTATACATCTTCTACCCTAGCTATGAGGGCTTTGAATTGCCAGTTTCATATGTTGAAATATCAAAACTATCTTCTTTCTCAATTGAAGTCTAAGGTGGATGCTCTGGCGGAAGGCATTGAGTGTAAAGAATTACAAGATTTGGTGCATGTTTCAGAGCAGGTGGGTAAGCATTCTTTACAATGTGGTTTTGATGCTGTACAGGCCTCGTCTAGAGTGGCTGCCACTGGTTCAGTTCTTCGCAGGCACGCATAGCTGAGGGATCAGAATTTATCTGACCATGTTAAGACAAGGATTTTGGATGCTCCTTTACAGTCTGATGTGTTGTTTGGTTCACCTGTGGAGTCAGTCTTGAAGAAAATGGAAGACAAGGCTAAGTCCATGCAGGCTGTTAAAGATTTTTTGCAAGTGCAGCCTCCAAAGTTTAGTAGGAATTGGCCTGCTAAGGGGTGGACGTATCCTTCTTATGATTCTCAGTCTAGGGGTAGATCTAGACGTGGTAGGGGCAGAGCTCAGAGTTCTTTCAGACCTAGAACAGGGAGTTCACCTGCACAATCTTCGGGTGAGGGCAGGGGCCAGTCCTTTCGTAAACAGGCCCAATGACCTACCTTTTCAGCTGCCAGATCCTTCTTGCCTGGCAGCTCCTTTGGGAGGAAGGTTGGCACTCTTCAAGGAAAATTGGAATTTGATTACCCAAGACAAATGGGTATTGGATATCATACACCGAGGTTACAAGTTTTATTTCCATACCTTGCCTCCTTTCAAAGGCATGCCGGACATTCCTCCTCAGCAAAGACTAGAGGCTCACAAACAAATTTCTCTGCTACGTCAAATAGGGGCCATACAACCGGTCCCTCTGCCAGAAGTGGGCCTAGGATTTTATTCTCGCCTGTTCCTAGTACCAAAGAAAGGGAACACGTGGAGACCAATCTTGGATTTATCTATCCTCAACACATATCTGGACATTCCCAAGTTCAAAATGTTGACGTTACAACAGCTTTTACCTCTGCTGGGCAAAGATCACTGGATGGTGACTCTGGATCTCAAGGAGGCTTACCTTCATGTTCCTATCAGGCTCAGTTGCAGAAAGTATCTGCGTTTTCGGGCTGGGACTTCTCATTATCAGTTCTCTGCATTGCCCTTTGGCTTATCTACTGCGCCCAGAGTATTCACGAAGGTTCTGGCTCCAGTGATAGCTTTCTTCAGGCTAAGAGGAATACAGATCTATCCTTATTTGGACGATTGCCTGATTCTGGCTCAAGGAAAGGATGAACTTCTTCATCATTTACAGTATGTGATAGCAGTGCTAAGATGCCTGGGGTATTCTGTGAACGAAATAAAGTCCAGTCTAGTACCCTCTCAGGACATGTGCTTTCTTGGTGTGAGACTGAATACAGCATCCCAGATGGCCTTTTTGACCCCGGACTAACAAAAGAATCTTTCTCTTTACTTCCATCAATTGTCTCATCAGTCCAGGCTGACTGCAAGGACAGTCCTTCAAGCCTTGGGGTTCATGGCATCTTGTATTCTGGTACTTCCCAATGCCAAACTGCATATGAGGAAGCTACAATGGTATCTCAAAAATGTATGGACACAGCACTGCCAAGATATGGACACTGTCATTCAGATAATACCTTGCATTCAAAAGGAATTTTTGTGGTGGGCTCAGGCATGTCACCTAAACAAGGGACTCTCTGTGACCCGGCCAGAGGCGAGTCAGATTCTAACGACAGATGCCTCAGACAAAGCTTGGGGAGCTCATCTAAATGGAAAGTGGGTACAAGACACGTGGCCTGCCAGACTTCAACATCTGCATATCAACTTGAAGGAGATGTTAGCAGTCCAATTTGCATTAATAGCTTTCAAGGATTTACTTCTTCCAGGGCAGGTGTTGGTTCTAACAGACAACACAACTGTCATGTGGTACATCAACAAGCAAGGGGGAACTCATTCTTATCCTCTATGCAGACAAGCAATGATTTTGTGGGAGACTGCTCTCAGTTTACAGCTAAATCTTCAGGCAAGGTTTCTGCCGGAGCACAGAACTCCTTAGCAGATGTGTTGAGCAGACAAATTATGGATCCCCACGAGTGGAAATTGGATCCTCATGTATTTCAGAAATTGACAGTGTTATGGGGAACTCCAGACATAGATCTGTTCGCTTCTCCACTAAACTACCAGCTGCCAAAGTTTTGCACAAAAGGTTTCATCCCACAGCTTGGAAAGTGGATGCTCTCTCATTCAATTGGAGCAATCTTCATGTGTATGCCTTTCCACCTCTGCCTCTCCTCCCAAAGGTACTCCTGAAGGTCAGACAGGACAAGCCAAAGATGATTTTAATAGCTCCAGATTGGCCTCGACAGCACTGGTACCCATTACTGAGAAGTCTGGTACAGGAGCCTCCATGGCCTTTGCCTTGCCTTCGATTCCACACCTGCTGTCTCAGGAGAACAGTCATTTACTCAATGTCAAACTTCACTCTCTACATCTAACAGCCTGGCATATTCTGTTTTAAACCCTGGAGGGTCTCAGCTTCCACAGCAAGTTTTGAATGTTATTTTGGAGGCCAGAAGGCCTAGTACAAGGAAAGTGTACGCAGATAAATGGAGGAGGTTTTTATTTTGGAGTACAGCAAAGGAATTTGATGTTTCTGAGCCTAATTTAAGTGTGGCTCTTCAATATCTTACTGAGTTACTGGACAAAGGTTTGTCCTTCTCCTCTATTAAGGTTCATGCTGCAGCAATTTCTGCTCACTATGACTGTGACCCACCATTGTTTTCTCATCCTTTGTTTAAGCAGTTCCTTAGAGGGGCAAAGAATATAAGACCCCCACGTAGAGCTCCTACTCCTGCTTGGGATCTCAATTTTGTGTTGGAGAAACTCACTCTACAACCTTTTGAGCCTGCAGCTACTGCCGAGTTGAAATATTTATCATGGAAGACTGCTTTTTTGTTGGCCATTACCTCTGCAAGAAGGGTTTCTGAATTACAGGCCCTTATGGCGGTTGAGCCTTTCTTAATTTTCCATAAGGATAGGGTATCTTTGCGTACTAATCCTTCCTTTATGCCTAAAGTGGTTTCTAGTGTGGCTTTAAACCAAACTATTCATTTGCCTACTTTTTATGCAAACCCCCAAAATAAAGGGGAAAAGATTTTGCACACTTTGGATATACACAGGCAGTTGCGATATTTTTGAGCAGAACTAAAGGGTTCAGGCAGTCTCAGCAGTTATTTGTTTCATTTGCTTTGGGTTCTCAGGGCAAGCCTGTTTCAAAACAAACTATTTCTAAGTGGATTGGGTTTTGTATTGCTTTCTGTTATTCCCATCATGGTAAGGAGATTCCAGCTGGGATTAGGCCTCATTCCACTAGGGCTACTGCCACTTCTACAGCTTTTTAAGGGGTGGCAACTAAAGATATTTTGGAGGCAGCTACTTGGAGTTCAGTGCATACTTTCTCTAAGCATTACCACCTTCCAATTTACTCTAAATCTAGGGCTGGTTTTGCCACTGCAATTTTACAGGGCATTTTGGCAGCTCCTAATGCTTTATAGTTTTGCCATCCTCCCTTACCTCTGCTTTGGGATTCTACCCATATGTAAGGACTGCAGCAATGTGAGATGAAGAACATAGTACAGTTTTGTACCTACCATAAATGTAGATGTTCGAAGATCCACATTGCTGCAGTCCAATTTACCCTCCCTCCTTCCCCTCTGTAGTTAGAGGCGGTTGTGTGGTTTGGGTTGTGAATATTGTAAATATTGTAAATAGGATTAGTGCAGGGGTGGTTGATTGGTTTTTTGCTGTCTTTTGGTTTTGGCCTTTCTTTTTAGGGCCTTCTGACATCTGGGGCAAGAAAAGACTGAGGATATGACGTCGGGTCATGCGCTTTTGTACCCTGACGTTCTGATGTCAGTTCTAAGCGCCTTGACCGACGTCAGCTTTATACTTTGGTATTCGGGCCGACCGAGGACAGCGGACTACCCATATGTAAGGACTGCAGCAATGTGGATCTTCGAACATCTACATTTATGGTAGGTACAAAACTGTACTTTTAAGCACCTATGTCAGCAGTCCGCTTCCCATCATTCGATGGTGTCTGTCATCCTGAGGTTGAGTTCCCTAAGGGAAAAAAGGAAGAAAGACCCAAACTTAGGGTATCGGGCAACAACCTTTCTCCAGATGCCAGTCCCCCAAGGCTCATTATCGCAGAGGAAGGAGAAGCACCTTTTGCAGCCCCATTCATCAAGCAAAGTGATGGTGCAGGCCTCTGTCGAGACACTTTCGGCGTGCGACCTGCTGTCATGTCCCTCAACTTCAGGTCAGGCATTGGTGTTCGGTTTGTCGGTTGGGGCTGGAGTTTCTATGCAGACCTTGGCTTCTGACAGATGATCCTTAGCTGACAATGACCCTTCGGGGCATCTGCCAATATCAGGTATTTCTGTCAAGGAGACTGGTGTCAGAGTGGTGGACGTGCACAGGCCCAAGGCAAAAACTACACCTAAAAAGAGCTCGACATTAGGTACTGTGCATAGGCTTACCAGTTTGCATCCCACAGGTTATCAGCAGGACCTTATCTCTTTGGTCAGAGCCAACCTCCCCGTGAATCTTCACCAGGAAAAAGGAAGAGTGCTTTGATCTCCCTCAACCCTTGGCTATCCCTCCAGTTTTGGAAGTGGTAGAAGATGTCTTTAGGGAAACATCTCTCAGTCCAGACTCTGTTCCCCCAGTGCCTCATAAACCTGACAGGTTTTACAGGATACTGAACTCACACAAACTCTTTTCTAAGAACCCCTCTGTGGACCCAGAGGTTGTCACCCAGAAACACATTAACTGGACAAAGAAGGCAGGGCTCTTGACAGATTTGGGAAGAATGTTTGCACTTATCTACCATGAGGGCCCTCAGCAGCCAATTCCATATGATAACATTCCAGCAGAATGTTTTGGAAAAAATGAAGCAAAAAATGTCCTCCCTGGAGGACAAGAACATCTCCAAGGAATTGCTGGATCTCTGCCATTCCATTTCACAGGTAACTAGGCACTCCTTGCATTGCGGATATAATGCCCTAGAGACATCTTCCAGAGCTGCTGTCTCTGGTTCGGTCATCAGAAGGCATGCTAGGCTTAGGGAACAGACATTACCAGAGCATGTCAAATCTAAACTGTTAGCTCCACAACCCTGGATAAGGACTCTTCTTTTGAACCAAAGGCTGAGGCTCTGTTAAAAAAAAAAAAAGATGGAGGATAAAGCAAAATCCTTGCAAATGGTCAAAGACTTCCTCCATGTCTAGCCATCTAGGTTCAGTAGGAATTTCCCCACTAAGCATTGTTCCTTTCCTTCCCAATCAAAACCCAGTCAGAGGAAAACCCGAAGGGAGAGGCCTCATAGGCAGCAACAGCAATCTCAGGGGGCAAGACAGTGGTCCTCAGGAGCACCAGGCCTGGGGGTTCTAGGCCACAGGGCCCTAGCAGAGATCAGCAATGACTTATCAGAATTCTACCCTGAGCAATCCTGAGGGTCTAGAAGACCCAGTACTAGGAAAATGTACTCTGCCATGTGGAGAAGATTCTCTATTCACCCTTCTGCCATTTCAGCCCACATCTGTGCTCTTCCTCCTATCTTTTCCCACCCCCTAATGCAGCAGTTCCTTAGGGGAGCGCTGCACGTCAGACCTCCAAGGAGGCAGCCCACCCCTCCCTGGGACCTCAACTTTGTTCTAGAAAAAATGACCTTACACCCCCCCCCCCCCCTTGAACCAGCTGCTTCAGCAGATTTAAAATTCTTGACCTGGAAGTCTAAGCCTTTTACTGGCTATCACCTCGGCTAGGAGGGTCTCTGATTTGGAAGCTCTCATGACAGTGGAAGCCTTTCTTATCTTCCACCCAGGCAGAGTTTCACACAGAACTAATCCTTTCTGTATGCCCAGGGTGGTCACTGACACTTCTCTTAACAAAGCCATATACTTGCCTACTTTCTTCCCTAACCCACAGAGCCAAGGGGAAAGAATCCTTCACTCCTTGAATGTACACAGGCAACTTCACTACTACCTTGACAGGACTAAAACTTTCAGAAAATCGGAGCAACTGTTTGTTTCCTTCGCCTTGTTCTCAGAAGGCAAACCATTCTTTAAGCAAACTGTCGCCAAGTGGATCTCCCACTGTTTTCCTTTTATTACATTTTGCACGGCAAAAAGCCCCCTGAATCTGTTAAGCATTTCTACCTCCAGTGATTTCCTGATGGTAGTACCTATCAAAGACATTTTGGAAGCAGCTACCTGGTCATTGTTGCATACCTTTACTATGCACTACCACCTGTCAGCCTTCTCCAAGTCCAGAGCAGGATTTGCCACTGCCATCTTGCAGGGCATCCTCTTTTCCCATTAAGGCACCTTTCATCCTCATCTCAGCTTTGGAAATCATCCCATAAGTCAGGACTGCAACAGTGAAACACGAAGAGCAGAATAAAGTTGTGTACACTTACATATATGTACATGTTTGAGTATTCACTGTTGCAGTCTTCTTTCCCTCCCTCCATCCCCCTTATTCTCCTTACAGTAGTTTTTTTTTCTCTGTCTTCCTCTTCCAGGTGACCCTCTGTAGGGATGACCTAAGGGTCCCTTTCTCTAACCTGGTCCCTTGTTTAAGATTCATCTGTGGGGCATCTACCATCTAGGAGCAAGAAAAAGCTGATGTCATGGCTTCAGCTGTTCCCTTTATACCTAACCGTCCTGACGTCAGAATAGGGCATCCGCCAACTCAGGGAGGACAGAGTTTTTTTTACTCTGGTAGTCGGGCCAACCAAGGGCTTCTGAAGCAGGAAGTCCCATAAGTCATGACTGCAGCAGTGAACACACTCAAACATCTACATTTATGGTAAGTGTATACAACTATACCTTTCCCCAGCAACTAAAGATCCCCAGTGAATGACAGGATTTTACCCAGGGGTTGTTTAATGCTTTAATAGCCTTAAAGCCTCCCCAAGGAGTTTCTGTGCCTGCTCCACCTTGGATATCTACTCACCTCAAGAGGACCAGAGAGCAGGAGTCCTCTGAAGAGGATTTGGATTCCAAAGAAGAGTCTTTGACATATTCCTCTCCAATCTCTTCTCTTTGGATTATGGATCTGAGGAGGAAGATTCTATTAGTTTAGACTCTCCCTAGGAAGAACTCTCCTTTGAGGACACTATCTCTCGCATTATTGAATATTTCATATGGGATTGTTCTCAGTTTTCTGATATTCAGAACACATAGTATGACCTCTTCCAGGTAGAGTCTCCCAAGCCCTTTGCTGTACTTCCAGTCTTGGCTGTCCTTCTAGATACGTTTTCAGCAGCCTCTGTGATCCCAGATTCTCAACTTCCAGGCCCTAAGAAACCTGATAGATTTTACAAGGTAGTTGATAATTGTAAGTTCTTGTACAAATGTACTTCTGCTGCTCCTTCTGTACTATCTGTCTCATTTGACAAACTTTCTAAACTTTTGCCTTCCACTAAACTACGTCCTTCAGACAAGGACTGTAGAGATATGCAATGTTTAGGCAAAAAGATGTATACTGCTGCCACCCAGCCTTTTCGGGCTATTAATTACCACATCCATTTGACTAGGTATGTTTTTGCCCTTCTTTCTCAAGCTTCTCAGTCTATTTCTGACCTCCCTGATTCAGAAGGTAGGGTCTCGGTCCTTTCTCTACTGGGTTCTACCTCTCAAGTGGCTCACTACTCTGTTAAATGTAGATGTCCTTCTATTCATTTGCTGCAGTATTCTTCACTTGAGGGAGATCCCCACCAGATGTTGCCCCAACGTCAGCCAGTATACAAAAGACTTTTACCACTGTAGGGCACTTGGTACATCTGGCATAGGCTGCTGTCATACGTAGGCCATAAAACAGATGTATGCATGTACCATCCTCAGAACTTTTCTGCCGCCAGTCAGAAGGCCAGCTACTGAATTTCGGTCTTGCATTTTCCAGTGTTTTCGTAATTGTTTTCTCAGATAAGTGCCCCATTGGGGAATTTTTTCTTTGTTCCTTTTTGTTGCGTCATCCAGGAAGGGTAAGTGCCAGTGTGGAAGACAAATTCCACATAAGGACAGCCATACCCAGTGTCTCTTCTGCCTAGGCCCCAACCACGACCATAGATTGTGTAGTATTTGCCAATCGTTTCTTCCAAAGACCCTTAGAAGCAAGCTTAATTCCCACATGTGTGTTTGGAAAACCAGTGTTTAAAAACTTTAACTAAACGAATGGAGGGTGCCCCAGAATCAGATCCAGAGTCACCGAAGCATAAAGACAAAAAAGCTAGGCCTGCCCCTTGGGCTACACCTCTGCAATTCAGCGTCCGTCATGAGGTGCTTGTCAACTTGGAGGTACATGGGATCTCTGGCTTGGAATCACAGGCCAAACCCATTTCTGAGGTTGCCTTGCCTTCAGCTGCAAGCACATCACTAGAGGTTGAGCAGACATCCGACTTGGACATCAAGGGGGAACTGAGGCTTGAATGTGTTGAGGACCCTAAGAGCTTAGCTTGCAGCTCTGCATCTGAAGTCCTGAAATATGAGCCGTCCGATACTAGGCTAACGTCTGGTCCACCAACTCTTCAATAAATAGTGTCTCCGCTAAGAAAAAGCACAAGACAAAATATTTATCCAGTACTAAAGAGGCCCCATGTTCTTCATGTTTCACTGTTGCAATCATTACATTTGGGTAATCTGCTGGCAGGATGCCCTCAAGTCAGCCTGATTAACAAGGTCTTGGGTCCTGCGTCGGTTGCTGTCCCTTCTTCTGTGATGTCAGGTCATCAGGGGTATAAAACATGAAGCTGATGCCATTACATTAGTCTTTCTTGTCGTGCGGTGCCCGAAGCAGAAGCAGTTCGCAAGTGCCAGTTGACCGACTCATGAAATTTTAATTTTCGAGTTTCAGATCCGAAGTCTTCAACTAAAAAGCTAAGTATCCCATTGGGGAAACTTTTTCTTGCTCCTTATCATTGTCAGTAAAAGTTAATTGCATTACTTGTGGGAAGCAAATACCTCATAAGGATTTTCATTTGTACTATATTCCTTGCCTAGGCCCTGACCACAACGTACCTTGCTGTCAGTTCTGTGCTTTATTTAATCAACGCACTATCAAGCGTCGGTACATTTTTGCTTATAAATATTTTGTCTCACCCTTTAATTATCCAGAAATGTCGTTGGTTAGCAATCCGACTACCGGAATACCTAAAAAACGCAAAGAAAAAGACAGACAGGCCGTTGAGGTCCAAAACTGCCAACAACGCTTCTCCTAGGCCAGTCGCCAGTTTGCCGGTACTCAGTGAGGCGCATTTGCACCCCTGATACCTGCTACTTCTGATTCGCAGGCTTCTACTGAGACCCATTCAGAGTTCGATATGCAGCTAGTTGCTTCAATTATGGAACCCATGGATGTCTCTACCTTGGATGGGTCCAGAGCCACTGTGCAGGCACCGGCTTAAGAAGGTGTTTTCAGCCCTACAGATTTGTAATTAGACTGACGCCATCTTCAAAACTAAGGCCAAAATATCGACTTATGCCTAAAAAAACGATACCTGGGCCACATGTGCAGGCCCCTATGCCTAAAAAACAAATGATCAAAATGGCTGAAGATTTAATTACTCTGATCTGGGGTAGCCAACCCCCCCCCCCCTTCCAAGAGGCCTAGGCAAGATGTTGATTATGAATCCTCTGAACAGAATTCTATTTCTTCTGACTCTTCTAATGAACAGGATTTGTCTATACCTACTTATGAGGACTCAGATGCAGAAGATTCCATTCCTTCTGCTTCTCCCCCTGAGGATTTTTTCTTTTGGGAAAACTTTGCATACCTTAAGGGAACATTTCCACTGGGAAAGTCAGGATTTTTCTGAATCTAAAAAGAGACTTAGGGATTTTCCTCTTCTTCCTCAGCATAGGCCTTTGGCTGTACCTCCTGTTCTAGACATTGTTGATTATGTTTTTTTCAGAATCTAGTATGGCTCCTGATTCTCTGCCTCCGGTTCCTTGTAAGCCAGACAGATACTACAGGGTTCCTGACTCCCACAAATTCCTTTTTCAAAAATCCTGTTGCAGATCATGAAACCATTTCTTAGGGTTCCAAGGGCATTAAGGCTTCTACTGCTAAAAATCTTACCCCTTCTGACAGAGATGCCAGGGCGGTGGATAGATGGGATAAGAAGGTTTACACTTCTGCTACCCTGGCAATCAGGGCTTTAAACTGTCAATTTCATATGATAAAATATCAGCAGCATGTCATGAGACTGCTTAAACAGAAAATGATGTTGATTTCTGACTGTGTATAAAATAAAGATTTACAGGACTTATTGCATTCAGCTGAACAAGTTGGAAAACATACTTTGCAATGTGGTTTTGATTCTTTGGAGGCCTCTTGCATGGCTGCTGTAAATGAGTCTGAGCTAGAAAGGCATGCTTGGCTCAAAGAGCAAAATCTGCCTGATCATGTTAAAATTGTTAGATGCTCCTTTACAACAGGACCGTCTCTTTGGTAGTAAGGCTGACGAAGTTCTAAAAAAGATGGAAGATAAAGCTAAATCTATGCAAACTGTGAAAGATTTCTTACAAGTACAACCTCCAAAATTTAGTAGACACTGGCCTACTAAGAACTGGTTCTTTCCAGTTCCTTCGAGAGCCACTCAAGTCAAACCCAGACATTCCAAAGGTACCAGGTTTCAGTCCCAAGGGACTTTCAGAACAAAACAATGGGGTGCCTCCTCTTCCAAATCTGGAAACAACAAGACGCCTCCCTATGGTAAGCAGTCTCAATGACTTCCCTTTACACTTACGAAGCACTTACCTTTTAGCCGCCCCTTGGGGGGGAAACTGGTTCTTCATGCAAAAAACTTGCAACTTATAACCCAGGACAAATGGGTTCTAAACATAGTATCCCAGGGATACAGATTTCATTTCCACACGGATGGCCAGACCTGCTCCCAAATCAGTGGGCAGAGGCCCAGAAACAAGTACTTTCCCTCATGAGCATGGGGGCTATTCAGCTAGTACCAGAAGAGGAAAAGGGATAAGGTTTCTATTCAAGACTTTTCCTGGTACCCAGAAAAGACAAATCTTGGCGTCCAGTTCTGGACTTATCTACTCTAAAGACCTTTCGGGACATCCCAAAATTCAAGATACTGACTCTTCACCAGTTACTTCCTATGCTAGGCAAAGATGCCTGGTTGGCAACTCTAGATTTAAAGGAGGCTTACCTGCATATCCCAATCATGTAATCTTGCAGAAGATACCTCCATTTCAAAGCAGGCTTCTTGCATTACCAATTCTCTGCACTGCCCTTTGGCTTATCTACTGCACCCAGGGTCTTTACAAAGTGCCCTGGGACCAGTGATTGCATTTTGCAGGCAAAGAAGTATTCAAATATATCCTTATCTGGACGATTGTCTAATTCAGGCAGAAAACAAGGACAATCTTCTAAATCATCTGGCGTTTGTAAAAAAAAAAAAAAAAAGTTTCTAACTTGTCTAGGGTACACTATAAACGAAAAGAAATCACAACTGGTACCCTCTCAAAAAATTACATTCCAGGGTGCAAGCTTGAATACAACTGCCCAAATGGCTTATCTCATGCCAGAGAAGCAAATTCATTTGGTGACTTACTTCAGACAGGTGGCCACAAAAACCCTGCTATCTGCAAGATAAATTCTGCAAGCCTTGGGGTTCATGGCCTCCTGCATTCTTCTAATTCCATATGCAAGACTGAATATGAGGAAACTTCAGTGGTACTTAAAAGGTTTATGGAGTCAACATTATCACAGCCTGGAAACAGTGATTCCTATCATACCTTGCCTGCAACTAGAGTTCCTATGGTGGGCAGAGGCCTGCCACCAAAACAAGGGACTGCCATTCATTCAACCCCCTGCCGCCCAAACCTTAACTACAGACACATCAGAATATGCTTGAGGGGGCTCATCTGGCAGGCAAGTGCATTCAGGGCAAATGGAGCCCAATTCAAATGCACCTTCATATCAATCAAAAAGAGATGCTAGCTGTACAGAATGCACTGACAGCCTTCAAGGGCTACCTTCATCCAGGACAATTAATGATAAAGACAGACAACACCACAGTTATGTGGTACATAAACAAGCAGGGGGGCTGCACACTCCTACCCCCTTTACAGACTAGCCATAGCATTGTGGAACACGGCCTTGACCTTTCAAATACAACTACAAGCTCAATTCCTGCCAGGAAAACTGAATACTCTGGCGGACGAACTAAGCCGAAATCTCATGGACCCACATGAATGGAAACTGGAACCACGGATTTTCAACATGTTGACAGGCAAATGATGGGGGAGTCCAGACATAGATCTTTTTGCCTCACCCCAGAACTATCAGTTGGACAAATTCTGCACAAGAACTCATCACAAAAAAAGCCTGGAAAGTGGATGACTGTATCATTCAGCTGGAAAAACCTATCAGTCTATGCTTTTCCCCCTCTGCCTCTGCTCTCCAAAGTTCTATTAAATGTCAAGCAGGACAAACCAAATAGTGATTTTGATTGCTCCAGACTGGCCTCGCCAACACTGGTACCCACCCCTGCATAATGTGTCGCACCTTCCACCGTGGCACCTGCCTCAGACACCTTACTTACTGTCTCAGCAGAACAACCAAATTCTGCACACTCAGCTCCAAACTTTGAATCTTGCAGCATGGCTAATCACCTAAATTCACCCTTAACATCCCTCAGCAAATCTGTGATGGATGTCATTTTGGAGACAAGAAGGCCTAGTACTACAAAGTCTTATGCTTACAAATGGAAAAGATTCTGTGCGTGGAATCAATCACAAGGGATAAGCACAGCAGTGCCCAATATTCCTCAGATTTTACAATACTTAACTGAGATGCTTCACAAGGGCCTGTCCTTTTCTTCCATAAAAATCCATGCCTCAGCCATTTCAGCTCATTACAACACAGAACCTCCCCTCTTCTCTCATCCTCTGCTAAAGCAGTATCTCAGAGGGGCCAAAAACGTGACCACCCAGGAGAGCTCCATCCCCTACCTGGGACCTCAGTTTTGTACTCTTCCTCCTTTCGAGCCAGCTGCTACTGAAGACTTAAAATTTTTCTCCTGGAAAACAGCTTTTCTTTTAGCAGTCACTTCAGCTAGAAGGATTTCTGAATTACAGGCTCTTGTGGCAGTGGAGCCTTTCATTATTTTTCATGCGGACAGGGTATCTCTCAGGACCAATCCATCCTTCATGCCTAAGGTGGTATTCAGTGTGGCTCTTAATAAGACCATTCATTTGCCAACTTTATTTCTCAATCCACAGAACAAGGGGGAGCGGATTTTGCATTCATTGGATGTACACAGACAACTTAGATTTTACTTAAACAGGACAAAATCTGTAAGAAAATCTGAACAACTACTGGTAGCATTTGCTGCTGGGGCAGAGGGAAAGGCTATTTCAAAGCAGGCTGTTTCCAAATGGATATGCCATTGTATTCATTTCTGCTATATGCACCATGGTAAAACTATCCCTCAGGGGATCAGATCCCATTCCACCAGGGCTGCATCTACTTCTATGGCCTTTCTCAGAGGTGTTCCTACCAGAGACATTCTAGAAGCTGCTACCTGGAGCTCAGTTCATATGTTCACCAAACATTACCATTTACCTCTCTTCTCTAAATCCAGAGCTGGCTTTGCCACTGCTGTCCTGCAGGGCAATTATAGCTGGTCCTAATGCTGTATAAATCCATCCTCCCAACCATATCTTTGGGAATCTACCCAACTGTCATGACTGCAACAGTGAAAGACGAAGGACATTGTACAATTGTGTACACTTACCATAAATGTAGATGTTCGAGTGTATTCACTGTTGCAGTCCTGGTTACCCTCCCTCCAACCCCGTTTTTCTCTTACTATACCTCTACTTTCCTTTACTTTGCTTAAAAGCCTTTTTGGTGTATTTGCTTTTGTTTGGAGGTATATTTTTTGTGTTTTTAATTACTTAAATATTTGGCTCCCCTTTTAGGGGGCAGCTGACGTCTGGGGCAAGAAAAACTGATGTAATGGCATCGGCTGCATGCTTTATACCCCTGACGACCTGACATCATGGAAGAAGGGACAGCAACCCACGTAGGACCCAAGACTTTGTTAATCAGGCTGACTGAGGGCAACCTGCCAGCAGATTACCCAAATGTAATGACTGCAACAGTGAATACACTCGAACATCTACATTTATGGTAAGTATACACAACTGTACTTTTTTCTCTTACTATACCTCTACTTTCCTTTACTTTGCTTAAAAGCCTTTATGGTGTATTTGCTTTTGTTTGGAGGTATGTTTTTAATTACTTAAATATTTGGCTCCCCTTTTAGGGGGCACCTGACATCTGGGGCAAGAAAAACTGATGTAATGGCATCGGCTGCATGTTTTATACCCCTGACAACCTGATGTCACGGAAGAAGGGACAGCAACTGACATAGGACCCAAGACTTTGTTAATCAGGCTGACTGAGGGCAACCTGCCAGCAGATTACCAAAATGTAATGACTGCAACAGTGAATAAACCCGAACAGCTACATTTATGGTAAGTGTACACAACTGTACTTTCTGCATGGCAGGCCTTTTCTCAAAATCTTTTACAGGCCTTCATGTCCCTTAGACTTCAGCAGTGCTTCCTCCTTCCCCGGCCCTCAGTCCTCCCAGAAAAGTGTTAGGGAACCTGAAGCATTAGAAGATTCCTCTTCAGGAGAAGAGGAATCCTTAGACTACTCAACCCAGATACCCTCTCCTGTAGAATATTTATCACTTGAAGAGGAGTCTGGGTGCTGAGTATCCTATGGAAGAAATTTATTTTGGGCAAACCATCTTGAACAGTTGATTGACAGGAAAAAGAACCTTTTCAAACAGCTGACTGTTATTTTTAGAATAAGACAGTTGAGACTGATAACCTGGACTATAAAAGAGACTGTTGAAATCAGTTGAAGAGCAGTTAGTTAAGAGTTGCAGTCAGTTACAGATACCCGAGAAAGGACTCGCCAAAAATCTTATGCCTGCCTTTGCCTTGCTGTTATGTTTTAGATTAGATCAGGGACAGTACTTTCTAGTTAGATTAGGAAAGTTTAGTTATTTAGATAGAGTTTTTTTTAGATTGATGGCCTTCTATCCTACAGTTTAATTTTACATTTGAACTGTCCGTTTTCTCAGAGTTTTACGTCCCCAAGGCCAGTCTGGTTGTCGTCCTGGTTGCTGGGCTGTGGTGCAGCTGTGGTTAAGGCTGCAATCATTTCTCCTTTAGTCAGGTTGGCATACCCCAGTCCTTTGGCTTGGCACATCTCAGCCAACTAGTTCCTTGTCAGCTTGCCATAATCCTCTACTGGCATCTTTGCCTGCTCTCCCTAACTAACTAAGCTAACAAAAAATAAATAAAACTATTGTGATATGAAACTCTGAATGTCTACCGTGTGGCTATGTGAGAGTACAAACACCTTCTTTAGTGACCACTGTTTACAGGCTACAGGATTTCAATATCCACACCATTGCCCACCAGATGTGACGGTCCTCTACTGGTCCAGTAATCAGTTCGATCCTCACCACTGGCAACAGCGAGGGACGTACACTGGAAGGATGACAGGTACACACACAGTATTTTCAGATGCAGCTCTCTGCATCAAATGCAATTTCCTTAAGAGCACAGAGAGACCACAGTCAGTCCAGGGCTGGTTTCTCCCTCTTTCTACAGATCCCCAATAAGACTCCTCACTAGCACAGTTATAGAGTTGAGATCTCAGCTGAGTGGCCAAGCCAAGACCTCCGTCACCCTCTCTGTCCGAGTGCTTCGTGTCCCTGCCCAAGTAGCTGACACACACACACGCACACACACTCTGAGGTTTGATTTACACACGCACACACACACACACACACACACACACACCTGGGAAAGGCTGGCATAGGTTTACTAGCTATGCCCCCATTTTGCCCAGACTATAAGGTAGTTATCTCTGCCAGCAGTCAGCTCCTTATCAGCTACTTTAAGGCCCTTAACAAAGGGTGTCCAATATTACTTACTGTGTAATATTAATACAAATGGTAGTTTGTAGTAGGAGTGGCCCACACTGTGTCACAAAATAAGTATGCAAGTACTCTCAAAACTTAAATATCTCTAGACAGATCAGGCACGATGGAAGGTTTAAATATATTTAATAATAAATAAAAGAACAAGAACATACTCAGTATATTATCACAGTGACATCAGAGTTCAAAGTCGCAAGAAATATTTAAAACAACATTGCAGGACAGTCTCAAATAAGTAAAGAAAAATATCTAAACTTAGCTTTGTTATATTCCTGACTATATCTAAGAAAATTACTGTACCCTAGAAACTTACTTACAGAACAAGGCAGATGTTGTGGTGAATGTTTCTTGTCAGGTCCAAGACAGAATAAAGAAGGCTGTCTCTCTCCAAGAGACTCCTCAAATTAATATCTCAAATATTACCGTAGGGATAGATTGCAGAATGACATAATTTTTTTGTCATATGACTCCATCCCAGGTGAAACCCCCACTGCTGGAATCTTGGCAGTATTTAGCACCTACCTGTGAAAATACAAAGACCTCAGATCTTTGGCAGATGTTAGAAGTGATAAAAAATTTTGATAGTAATTAGTTCACTCCGAAGGCAATACAGAAAGCGTCTCAGCACAGACTGTGTCTCTCTTGTTGCACTGAAAGATACCGTCTTTTATTGAGTAGCCATAAAGTAATTTAATTTCAGCTGTTTTTCTGAAGTTAACCTCCTGTATTCCAGTTTCCACTGTTACAATATGTACATTTAAACAGTTAAAATAGTACATGTACATTTCTGTTCTATTACAGTAGGGCACACTGTGCTTGCATTTCAGACAGCACTTTGCAAAAACCTTTTCAACACACACTTTTGTAGCAGCAGTTTGATATACACGACATACAATTCTAATACATTTGTAATGCAAGCATCTTATATAAATCATGGTGATATTCACAAATGACACATAATTATTTACAAAATTCCAGCTAGCTGTGCTGGCAGTATCTCCTTTCGTCACACCAGGCTTCTAGGAATCCAGATATTTCCATACCTGGACGACCTATTCTTACATGCCCTGAGCCCACAGAGCCTGCAACACAATCCACAAACCACCATTTCTCTGCTGGGAAACCTGGGGTTCACAGTAAATTATAAAAAAATCTACCCTCTCTCCAACCCAATACCACATTTTCCTTCTGTGGAGAATTCAGACAGACATACTAAGAGTATCTCTACCCCCACAAAAAACAGAGAATATTCACACTGTCTTCCTGTGTCTTCTGCCTTTACACCACATAACAGCCAGGGAATTTCTCAGGGTACTAGGGTTCATGGCCTCTGCCATACCCATGGTATCTCTGACAACACTGCACACGAGGAAGCTCCAGTGGTTCCTCAGGTCTGTCTGGATCCAACATTCATATCGTCTGGAGTTCCCCATTCCAGTGATCCCTTGCTTGAAAAAGTAAATTCTCTGGTGGTGTCAACAGGTAAGCCTAAATCCAGGACTACCTCTCCACCCTCTGATCCAGTCAAAAAACTTTACACAGATGCCTCAGACACAGCTGGGGAGCAGCAGTGGGAAAATACACTGTCCAAGGAAGGTGGCCCCTCTCCCAGAAAAGGGAACACTTCAACATAAGGGAAATGAGAGCATTGCACCTGGCCCTTCAAACCCCTTTCTCACCCAGGTCCACTGAAGCTGTTCACAGACAAACATGACTGTGCTCTGGTATATGAACAAGTGGGGGGGGGGGTGGGCAGATCCTACATCCTTTGCAGTTTAACCTTCCTAGTATGGAACTTTCTGGAAAAGCACAACATGACCATTCAAGTGGTGTACATCCCCTCCGACAAAAACCTTGTGGCAGACTCACTGAGCAGATCCTGGACTCATGAATTGATGCTTCACAAGGATGTGTTCTTGGACATAGTCCACCAATGGGGTACTCCGAAAGTAGACTTACTTGCCTCCCCTCTGAACAGGCAACTGCCAACATTTTGTGCCAGAGACCCATTTCCTTTGGCTTGGAAGGTGGATGCCCACTCTTTCTCATGGAAAGGATGTTTACCTATGCATTCACTCACCTTCCTTTGATATCAAAACTACTGCTCAAAATCAGGCCGGACCAACCAAAAATCTTAATGGTGACTCCCTTTTAGCCAAGACAGCACTGTTTTCCCCTTCTCCTTCAGTTAGCCCATGGCCATCACCACAAGTTACCCAATAGAGTGGACCTTCTTACACAGAACAAAGGATCCCTTGTTCACTTTCCCTTATCAACTCTTCAGTTGACATTGTTGGTGTTACGGTTCTAATTCCTTTGACACCTTTTTTCTGAAGACATGCTCAGGGTTTTGCAGGAGGCCAGAAAACTGAACACTAGAAAATCATACATTTCCAAGTGGAAAAGATTTTCATTATGGTGACAATCTAAGGATCAAAATCCATTAACCGTGGATATTCCAGTGGTTTTGTCCTGCTTGTGTGATCTGCTCGATGCTGGTTTAGCTTATTCATCAGTCAAAGCCCACGTCAGGCATATCTGCATGTCTGCCCTTATCTCCTCTTCTTACCTTCAGGTTCGAGGCGAAGCAGTTCCTTAAAGGCGTCCTCAACATTAGACCTCCCAGGAAACCCATCCCTCCCTTCCTGGGACCTCAACTTTGCACTAGAGAAATTGACTCTGCCCCCCTTTGAACCAGCAACATCCACTTCCCTCAAGTATTGAACCTGGAAAACGGTCTCACTGGTTGCCTTAACTTCAGCTAGAAGGGTGTCAAAACTCCAATCCCTAATAGTTGTGCCCCCCCCTTTCTAGTCTTCCATAAGAACAAGGTGTCTCTGAGGACTAACCCATCCTTCATGCCTAAAGTGGTTAATGAACTTTCTCTCAACCAATCCATCCAACTCCCCACCTTCTTCCGTGCCTCACAAAACTGCAGTGAGAGGGTCTTACATTCCTTGGACGTTCACAGACCACTGAGATTCTACTTGGACAAGACTAATCCCTTCAGGTAATCTGACTGGCTCTTCATTAATTTCCATCCCAGGGTGCTGGGTCTTCCTGCTTCCAAGCAGACCATATCATCCTGGATCTTCAAAACCATCTCCATTTGTTACACTAACTATGGAACAACTCATTCCTACCATGTAAAGGCCCACTCTACCAGAGCCATGGCTTCTTCCAAGGCTTTCTTCAAAGGTCTGGATAACAATGCCATTCTTGAAGCAGCCACCTGGTCTACCATACATACCTTCACCAAACATTACAAACTGGATTGTATCTCCAGATCCAGAACTGGTTTTGCCAGAGCCATTCTCTTCATTGTTATCCAGACCTTTGAAGAAAGCCTTGGAAGAAGCCATGGCTCTGGTAGAGTGGGCCTTTACATGGTAGGAAAGAGTTGTCCCATGGTTAGTGTAACAAATGGAGATGGTTTTGAAGATCCAGGATGATATGGTTTGCTTGGAAGCAGGAAGACCCAGCACCATAATGTATTTCTATGGTTGCTAAACACATTACTCTAGTCACCTTATTAACTATAATTACATTAGTGCTCAGTCGCTTGTAGCCCGAGATATGTATATAGAACTCCTTAACGCTAATGTGACTGTGGAAGCATAGTATCCTCTTAAGCTTATACCTTTGTCAAGGTATAGGACTCCTGCAGAACGATTCATCTATTGTTTAAAGAAGCTGTCCCAACCCTAGAGACTATCAGGGTCTCCCCCCTTGGCAGTGCTTTACCTGGTGTGTGTAAGCTGTAGCCTACCCCCCCTTCCTGGCCTTTTCCCCATCTAATTACATCTCACAGTCTTGATTACATCTACACTCTTAGTTAGTTCATTCTTTCTGTTAATCTACTCTACGGGTCTCCCTTTGAACTGTTATTGAATACTCGCCAGCTACTAACCTGCTCTCTCTTAGGTGCTTATTGTAACCTCAGCATTCTATTCTTTTCCTTACAGCTCGTCCACTGTACTATTTCCTAGTCCTCTCCTGTTGCGACCACCTGCCTAGCGGACTACCCTCCTTGGAAGCTCCTCACGCTAAAGTGGAATACCAGTTCCTTCACGGAACCCTATAAAGCACCCTCCCTAAGGACTGCTGCATGTATGTACTGTCTATTGCTCCTGTCTACTTAATGAATTTTATTGAGCCACTGGATTCTGGTTTATTGTCCTAGGGTAGGGCTCTGCCTAGAGTCTGCCAGCAGCGTGCCACAGTCCTATCTTTCTTATTTTTCTCCTGCCCACCTTGTTAACCTGTGCCTGCTTTCCTAGTACCTTTTCAATCTAGAGTAGTAATTCCTACCCAAGGCCATTAGATGGCAGTATAGGATTCTATTGTTTCCCTTTTCCCCTACATAGAGAAACTTCCTAATCTAGGTTCATGTAACTACCCCTTCGTAGTGTTATTATTCCCATCTGAGGCTTTCTACTGACCCCTGCTCTCCCAAACCCTCTAATTTTAAGGGACTTTCACCTCCCCAGTCTCTTATACTACAACTAGTCTTCCCTATTTACCCAAAAGCCCTCCCCACTTTGACCCGAATCTAGTAATTCGTTATCTCTCCAATACTTTAACACTGTCTTACCTGCTTAATCTCCCTGTAAGTCTCTCTGTTCTGCCTTATTTACATCATACTACTTTCCTTCTCTACGATAGCTTACCTGACCCTGGGAGTGATCCCAAACACACACTGGCTGATTGTTTTTCCTTTTTCAGCTTCTGGCTCTCCTTCTCCTTTGCTCTACCCGCTCTGTTCGCCCTGCGGTCTCACTCCGCTCCCCTACCCTACCCCCAATTTCCACCCACCCCCAGGGGTCCTAAACTTATAGCTCAATAGCCACACCCCCTACTACATCAACCCATAGCCATACCCCTTTAATTAAGTAATTTTACTACTCCGCCCACTCACTGATACTCTTATCTGTTCTTCCTCTAAATAACTCCCTCCTTTAAATCAACTACTCACCTTCACTCCCCTTCTTATACCTATTTATTTACTGTCTCTTTATACAAACTTTCTCCCACTATGTATAACCCACACATCTCTAAAAAAACATTCTTCTCTCCTCCTTCCTACTCCTAAACACTCTTCTCCTTGCTTACTCCCTTACCTTCTATGAAAACACAAACTTATTTGAATCTCAACTAGCACTAAAACAAACTACTTTATACTCTCTCCATATCTCTCAACCACACATCAATATAACTTCATTAGCTTCCTACCTCATGCCGCATTACGACAGAGGAACTCATATCAATTATTTTCTAAACAAGAAAGCTTTTTCAATCTCTTCCAAACTTTCCAAATACCTACATAGCCGCCAGAAACTATTATTCCTACATGGCGACATTCATCCCAATCCTGGCCCAGTGAATCACCAACCTATCTTCCCCATAGTAAATCAAACTAATTCCACAATTCATAGCCCCAATCAGAACTCTCTCCAAATAGACCACCCTAAATATTCGCAGCCTAAATAATAAGACAACACAAATGCATGCCCTCCTTGACCTACATTCCTTCGATATCCGTTGTCTAACTGAAACTTGGCTAAAAACAGATACCAAGGATAATGATATACTACCTCCAGGATATAACATCTTTAGACTTGACCGGCACACCAAAAAGGGTGGAGGTGTTGCTATACTATACACAACTGAACTACTGGTTACCCTACTAGATACAAAACCACCCTTACAAAACAATAGTGAAATCTTAATCACCAAACTACAAATTATTTATTTATTTTATTTATTTTACATTTGTTAACCGGGGGTGTCTGACTGAGCCGAAAAAGACCTTTTTCAGCAGAGGCCCGGGGAGAAAAGCTCCACAAAGAAAAATTACAGACACATTTAGTTATTTAGACATAATCAGTGTACACACAAATTACAAGAGACATGTTTTTACAGTGGTATGCGGCACAAACAGTTACAGTGGAGAGAACAATCAAAAAAGATATTAATTTTAAAAATAAAGGTAAGTAATAGATTTGTGGTGTACAGCTGAACTTTGGAATGTAGGTAGAATTACATACATAGTACACAGGTACAGTACATACATTGTAGATTAGCCAGTGTTTGTGAGTAAGATTGAAAAACTATTATAAATTGCTCTAGATTTAGTATGCATATGTTATCCGCTTTCACTAGCCTGGGGAGCAATCATGGCACTGCCAACTTTGCTTGAGATGTTGCCTGATGAGGTCTTTAAAGGAGGCTTTGGATGATGTGTTTTGAATGCTAATAGGGACAGAGTTCCATTTTTTAGCCACCGAACTACTATATAGTGCATCTCCAAAGCTATTGTAGCTGTTGGTGACTTCTAGTAGTAGTTTGCTTGATGATCTAAGAGGCCTTTTGGCTGAGTGATGTTGTACTAGGTTTTTGAGGGCAGGACACTTATTGGGGCGGTAGTAGAATGACAGAGGCAGAGCTGATTGTAGGTTAGGAGGTTGGGCAGTTCAAGCCAGTGGAGCTGTCTCAAAGCAGTACAGTGATGAGTTCTATATGAGCAATTTGCAGCAAAGCGGGCAATTCTGTTATAGCAAGCTTCCATTTTGCTTAGTTCAGTTTTGTTGAGATTAGTCAGAATGGGAGATGCATAGAGTAGGGTGGATAGAAGTTGGGAGCGAGCAATGGCTGATCTTGTGTTGTTGGTAAGAAATGGTTTGATACGGTAGAGTGACCCCAGTTTGGCATGTACTTTTTTAATAGTTAAGTTCAGATGACTATCAAATTTTAGGTGGGAGTCTATGGTTATTCCCAATAGCTTAGCCTGTGCCACTGGAGCAATTGGAGTAGCATTTGTGGAGTAGATAGTGAATTGACTGTTAGTGTTTTTGTTAGAACTGGTTATAATCATAAGCTGAGTTTTCTTTGGATTGAGGATAAGTTGGGCTTTGGTAAGGTAGTTTTCAATGTCAGAGAATGCTAGTTGAGTTGTTTGCAGGAACAAATCCATTTATATCATTTGCTGTTATATTCCCCCAGGTAACAATATTAATACCCTTGAAAACCTACTGCACTAGCTCTCAAACTCCTTCCCTCAGGAAACTATACTTCTAGGTGACTTTAATATTGATTGGAATTCCTGCATCTCCCAAAAACCCACTTCTCACATAAACCTCTATGGCTTTAATCAAACCATTACTGTCCCCACTCGAATTAACAAAACCAGCTCCAAACAAAGCATCCTTGACTGGATTCTAGTCAATAACAGCTCTATGATTTATACTATAGGCACACTACCTGATAATATCAGTGACCATTTAATCACTTTTATCACCAAAAACAAAACCCCCATCTCCAATAATACTCAAGTTAGAACTACCAGGAACAAAAGCAATTTCAACCAAACTAACTTCCTATTAGAACTCAAAGCATATAATTGGTCTTCACTAAAATACTTGCCTCTAGACGATGCAGTCTCATATTTTAACAATAAATTCCTTCAAATACTCAACCTCCATGCCCCTACTAGATTAATTAAAACCAAAGCAAAGCCTGCTCCTTGGCTAACAAAAGAAACCAAACAAAAAATGCTGCATAGAAATAAAACCTGGGCCAAATGGCGTAGTACTAAAAACCCAGCTGACCACCAAACCTTTAAACAACTTAGGAATGCAACAAAGAAACTTGTATTCCTTGATAAAAGAAATTATTATTGTAAATTCCAACATACCCAACGCCAAAATCCTCAAAAATTCTGGACAAGTATCAATCAATTACTACATCCAGGCAACTCTAAAACACCCACTCCTTCTATCCTCACTCATAGCACACCTAACCAAATCGCTGAAACTTTCAACAAATTTTTCTCAGATACTGTCACCTCTCTTGCTTCAAATTTATCTCCACAGTTCACTCCAACACCTTATAGCCTCAACAAACCCCCCCTCTTTCACACTGCAACCAGTTTCAACTGATCTCATCTTTACTCTTCTTACAAAACTCAAACCTTGTACCCCCTCAGCTGATCTCCTCCCAGCTGAATACCTTCAAATTGCGGCCAAAGCAATTGCCCTTCCAGTCTCCATCTTAGTTAATCGAACCATAACTGAAGGCTTTATTCCAACCCTCTGGAAAGTCTCTCATATCATTCCTCTTCACAAGGGTGGTAATTCTATCGAGCTTGCTAACTTTCGACCCATAGCCTTACTTTCTCCATTAGCTAAAATCTTGGAAAGATGCATACATAGTCAACTACTTGACCATCTTCTCAAAAACAACCTATTAGCAGACTGCCAACATGGTTTTAGACCCTATCACAGCACTACTACAGCACTCTTGTCATTCACAGACCATATTATTAAACATCGGAACAACAACCTGCTGTCCTCAGCACTATTCTTAGACCTCTCTAAGGCCTTTGATATGGTCAACCATTCCCTCTTACTAAACATCCTCAAATCATTTGCCTTGGACAGTCAAGCTATCCAGTGGTTTAAATCCTACCTAGATAACAGACAACAGGCAGTCCTTTGGGATAATCAAATATCATCTCTTCTTCCCATCACAATTGGAGTGCCACAAGGCTCAATACTGGGACCTCTCCTCTTTTCTATTTTTATTAACAAACTAAATATGTCCCTTCCTCAATCCATATGTATACAATATGCCGATGACTCAACTCTGATATGTTCAGCATCCTCCCCAATAACACTCCAGACCACTACACAGCAAGTCTTCACAGCAGCTGAAAACTGATTCTATCAGCATGGCCTCTTAAATCCCAAAAAGACTAAATTATTACTTTTTACCCCATCACAGAAATCTTTAACCTTTACTTTCGATATAATGTCAAACAATGGCACAATAATATCCCCTAACTCAACTACCAAACTTTTAGGTGTCACAATAGACCATAATCTCAACTTTGATGCCCATATTAACTTAACCATCAAGTCAGTCAATAGAAAACTTGGAGCTCTCTATAGGCTCAAACCCTTCCTAACTACCTTAGCCAGAAGTACTTTAGCTCAAACACACTTTCTCTCTACCCTTCTTTATGCCTCACCGATTTTCACAAACTTATCAAAGGCTAATTTCAATAAATTAGCAGTATCCTATAATAATATTACAAGATTTGCCACAGGAGCCCCTTTTAGAACCCATCATTGCTGTAATCTGAAACAACTAGGCTGGCTGGAACTACAAAATCAAATACGACTACAGCAATTTACCATCACCCACAAAATCTTCTGTCAACCTTCTAACACCACAATACTTAGTACCCTTATTACTCCTTATAAAAATCTATCATCCTTGCGCTGCGCTACAAAGCTGCTAGCAGCACCCTATATATCCAACAACAAAGCTGGAGACTGTTTGTTTGCCAGCTGTATTGCACCTATCTGGAACAAGCTCCCTCATGAACTCACCACTGTTATTTCTCTACCCACTTTCAAGAAGCAGCTAAAAACTCTGCTGAAGTCTCAATGGCTCTGTCCTTGTACTAACCCTGACTAAACTATTACTCCCTCTACCCTTTTCACCCCCTCAAACCTTTTCTAGGTTAGTATAGTATTAGTGTTTGAACCTTCTAAAATCAGCTAAATCCTGTGCTTAATTCTTATTAGCTCTGTCCTTTACAAACCTTGACTAAAACTTTCTATTCTCTATTTTCTCACCCTTATATTCTCCCCAAAAAAAAAAAAAAAAATTTTTTTGGCTTGCTGATTCTCAGTATTGTAAAGTATTTTTGCCAGTAATACTTATGAACCATTTTTTTTTCTTTGTATAATATTACTTATTTGAATGTATAACATACTTGATTTTACTAACCCATTTTTATTGTGGAGCTTTTCTCCCCGGGTCTCTACTGAAAATGGACATGTATCCAGCTAGACTAGCCCAGTCAACAAATGTAAAATAAAATAAAATAAATAATAAAAATTCTCCATGACTTCATTGAAAGCTCCTCTACTCCTGCCTCCTCCCTTCCCTCCTGAGCTTTGGCACTCTCTGTCAAATGAAGAATACTGTACCAAGTGAATAGAAGGACATAGTAAAGTTGAGTAAAATCTTACCATAACCATAGATGTCCTTCTCGTCACTGCTGTAGTATTCTAACCCTCCCGGATTCCCCAGTGGACTCTTGTCTTTCCTGGATGCACACACCACTTAATCCTTAGTCAACCTTTCCTCATGGGGCATTCAGTTCTAAGGATGGTACACGTATACGTCCATTTTATGGCCTGTGTATGGTTGCAGCCCATGCCAGATGTACCACGTACCCTACAGTGGTGAAAGTCTTTTGTATACTGGCCAGCGTCAGGGCATCATGTGATGGGGATATCCCTCAAGTGAAGACTATTGCAGCAGTGAAGAGAAGGACATCTGTGGTTATGGTAAGATTTTACACAACTTTACTTTATGATGGAGCTGATGTCTCCTGTAGGGCTGCTGCTTTTGTTTCTGTTTTGAGACGTTATTCTTGACTTTGTGTGCAGCCCTTACCTGATGATATTAAGGCTAAATTGTTGAATATCTCACTTGATGATAAAATACCATGTGAAGTGTCTCGCCATTCATTCTTTACTGATGGGTTCAGAGCCAATCCCTCGGCTCCAAGTCGGCCAATTGCAAAGCTTGAGGTCTTCAAATAGCTCGAGGCCAAGTCACTATCCCATGATGCACCTCGAGTTACCTCAGATCTAGTTTGCCGCTGCAGTAGATTGGAGGTTCTGCATTAGCTCGGGCCAGTAAACAGTTTTTTCTTCTTGTTTACTATTGATATTTACATATTTAGATCAAATACTTTAGTTTTATAAAGCTCTTACTGTTTTATAGTGCGTGTTACTGCTTTTTAGTCCCTTCCCTTAGTGTTTTATAAAAATCTTCTAGTTGATCTCTTGTTTTAGGCCTAGTTTAAAAATGTTGCTAGTTAATAGAGTGTGCTTAATCGATGACTTTTGTCACATTTTTGGCTTAAAAGTTATTTAGTGTTTTTTCTGTGTAGTGTGTTACCCTTCATTTTTTTTAGGAAAGGCTTAAATTTATAATTACTGTTACAGTTTTTGTATTAACAGTAATAATCTCTGACTTGTATATTTCCTAGGATATTTAGACAGTGTGATATCTTCGCAGCTATCTCCTTTTTTTTGCATAGTCTGCTTATATTGTGTGTGTTTAAACAGTTGCGATGACAGTAAAGGCTTTTCCTGTCACTTTTATATTGGTCTTTGCATTTCTGCTTTTTATGTGTGACTTAGCCTGTTTTTTTTAAGGCTTCTTGTAGCTAATTACTGTTAAAGTTGTGTTTGAGTGACAGTAATTTTTCTCTAGGCTTTCCATTGGCTGACCAAGACAAGCACCCCAAGTCTGGGTTTAAAATGTGCTCAAAGTGTGGCCAAAAGATGTCTGTAACAGACGGCCACGTTAATTGTGTATACTGTCTAGGAGCCCTACATTTACAAGACAGCTGTTATATGCCATTCCTTCTCCTCAAGAGTCTTACAGGAAAGGAAGAGAAAATTGATCGACAGAGGGTTGTTGAAACCTTCGTTTCAGGAAGCTTTGAGTGACCATGATAAATCCAGCAAGTCCACAAAGTCTTCCAAGACTTCAGATTCTAGGAAATCTAAGAAATCCTCTACTTTGGCTTCACTGCCATCGAAACCGACAGTCTTTACTTTTCAGAGCCAGTCCCCAGTCTTAGAACTGGTGTCCGATGCTCCTAAGAGTCCATTGCTTCAGTCAATGCCACCTTCAGTGCGCTCTTCACGGTCCTCTTATCAGCTTTTCAGATCTGGATGTGGATTGTGTGGTGCAGAAGCTGTTATCACCATCAGCCTTGGCAAAAATTTTATCAACTTCAACCCAAATGGCTTAAGAGCCAAAGACCCTTGCACCAGTTCAAACTATTCCTCCTCCGAGCCATGCTAGTCCTTTGGAGCCGGAGGAGTCAGACCTGTTGATAGTGGAACCCGCGGAGCCAACACCTGCTCCAGCATCTTGGGCTCTGTGCACTCTTATGTCCTCTGTGCCGATCGAGTACTCTAGGAGCCGACACTCTCTGGTTGGGTCCAGGGAGGATAGCCAGACTGACTTGTCGGTTCTGACTCTGCCTCTCGGGGCTTCAGCTCGGATGAGCTCGGCCCCTACCTCTGGTTCAGAGCCCACTGTCTCAGTGCCGGGGGTATCGACTGTGTCTTCAGATCCGTCATTTCCCTCGCATCGGAGCAGAGGTGCTTTCGATGACATGAGGACAGTCATGTCTCCTAAGACATCCTCGACCACAGGTCTGGCTTCCTCCTCCCCGAAAGCACCTGTGTCTGCTTCTGCATCACACATCCTGACCAAGCGTAGAGACCCAGAGCCTCAGGAAGCCCCATTGGGTGGCCCTTGCTCCTCCGAGACCTCACCAGAAGCTCCCACTGATGAGGTTCCCAGGAAGAGGTTGTGTAAGAGGAAACATCTAGACACGCTTCAGGAGTCTCTAACATCGGATACTGATTTAGATAAGTCAGAAGAGTCCCCACAGTCCCCCTCTGAAAATATCTCATTTGCTGAGATACTTGAAATCCTTAGGCAGAGGGGTGACTGGCAGTCTAAAAGCCCTACTGAGGATGAGCCAGTTCTCCTGAAGGCTTTCGGGTCTCAGCCCTCCACCTTTTGTGTGTCTCTGCCCTTCGATGAGCTGATGCAGCTGGTCTCAGGAAGGGCGTGGGAGCCTCCGGATACTATGGAGCCTGTCCCTAGGAGGCCTAATAAGATGTTCATCATGCATACAGCTGCAGTCATAACAGATGGGTTATCCTGCCGTCAGGCGGGTCCTCGGTCGGCCGAATTCCAAAGTCTAGGTCCGGCGTCGGTTGTCGTCGCTTCCTCCCTGACGTCAGTGCGGCAGGGGTATAAAAGAGGCAGCCGATGCCATTTTCTTCAGTCTTTCTTGCCGCGCGGTGCCCGAAGCAGAAGCAGTTTGCAAGTGCCGGTCGGCCAGCTCCTGAGATTTACGAAAGTATTTCAGCCGAAGTCTTCTTGAAAGCTAAGTACCCTGTTGGGGAAACTTTTCTTGCCTCAGACCGATGACAGACAAAGTTAATAATTGCATTTCATGTGGGAAGCAAATACCGCATAAGGATTTCCACTCTTACTGTATACCTTGCTTAGGCCCAGACTACAACGTCTCGGCCTGCTGTTTTTGTGCTAGATTCAACAAACGCACTATTAAGCGTCGGGCGGAGTTCGCCCTTCACTTTTTTGGCAAAAAAATTTAATTATATTATGTCGTCTGATACTCCAACTCCAGTTTTGAGCAAAAAACACAAGATAAGGACCGACATACGAGGTCCGCACCACCTACTGATACCACGCTAAGGCCAACTACCGGTTCTCCGGTACTCAGCGAGGCGCCTACGCAGCCTCTGAGTACTGATGACAATGCATTACCGGTGTCTTCAGTACCCGAGGTCGCAGGCTCCTCGGCCCCCATTCCTACTACAGATACCGACGCCACTCCTGGCAGGGAAACTCAGAATTTAGACAGGCCTGCCATTTCTCAAGGGGTCTTCAGGCCTTCCTCCTTCTCTATTAAAGCCTTCACTAAATCTAGAACAGCCATGAAAACCAAAAAACAGGTTCCTCAGACACCCTCTCAAGGCACCATGCCTAAAAAACAGACGCTTAAAATGGCTGAGGATTTGATTACTCTTATCAGGGGTTCTCAACCCCCCTCTGACAAAAGGCCCAGGTTAGAGGAAGACTTCCCTTCCTCAGATCAAGCTTCTATTACCTCAGAACTATCTGAGGACCAGGATTGTGCCTATTCTCCATTTGAAGACTCTGATTCAGAGGAGTCTATTCCCTCGGTCTCCCCCCCCTGTGGACTTCTCTTTTGGGGAAACCCTGCATACATTGAGGGAACACTTTCACTGGGAGGGCCAAGATTATTCAGATTCCAAGAAAAGGCTCAGGGAATTTCTTCTGCTCCCCCAGCATAGGCCTCTGGCTATCCCTCCTGTTTTAGATATATTGGATGATGTGTACACAGAAGCCAGCCTTAATCCTGATTCTTTGCCTCCAGCTCCTGTTTAAACCAAACAGGTATTACCGGGTTCCTGATTCTCACCAGTTCCTATATAAAAGCCATACTGCTGACCCAGAAACTATTTCACAGGGTCCCAAGGGAATTAAGGCCTCTACTGCTAAAAACCCATTACCTTCAGAGAGAGATTCCAGATCTTTAGAAAGGTGGGGGAAAAAGGTGTACACCTCGGCCACTTTAACCATGAGGGCATTAAACTGTCAGTTCCATATGTTAAAGTATCAACAGTTTTTGATATCTCAGCTGAAAAGCAAGATGACACAACCAGAACAACCAGATTTAAAAGAGTTGCAGGATTTGTTGCATGGTGCAGAGCAAGTGGGTAAACATACCTTGCAGTGTGGTTTTGATGCTTTAGAGGCCTCATGTAGAGCTGCTGTTACAGGGTCTGTTATACGTAGGCATGCTTGGCTCAAAGAGCAAACCTTACCAGATCATGTCAAATCTAAATTATTAGATGCACATCTTCAAAAATATGTATTGTTTGGTGTTAAAGCAGAGGAGGTGCTAAAGAAAATGGAGGAAAAAGCGAAATCAATGCAAACAGTGAAAGATTTCCTGCAGGTACAGCCTCCACGGTTCAGCAGAAACTGGCCTTCAAAAAATTGGTCTTTTCCAGCCACGGACAGACCTCAAAGGGGCAGATACAGGCGTCCAAGGGGTAGAGGGCAACCTCAAGGATCTTTCAGAGCCAGACAGTGGTAAGCACCAACCCCAAGAGGTGGAGAAGATAGATCACAGTCTTTTAGAAAACAGACACAATTACTTCCCCCTACACCTGCCAAGCAAAGCTTTAACAACAGCACCTTTGGGCAGAAAACTGACATTATTCTCAAAAAATTGGCATATTGTTACAAAAGACAAATGGATTCTGGACATTATAGACAGAGGCTACAGGTTCCACTTTCACACCCTTCCAAAAATGAGAGGCATGCCAAACCTGCCACAGAATCAAAGGGCAGAGGCACAAAAACAAATTTCAGCTCTCATGGACATTAAAGCAATTCAAGAGGTACCTGCAAAAGAACAAGGTCAAGGGTTTTATTCCAGACTATTCCTGGTACCAAGGAAAGACAAAGATTGGAGGCCTATCTTAGACCTATCCATCCTAAACACATATCTACAGGTGCCAAAATTCAAGATGCTCACATTACAGCAGCTTCTTCCCATGCTGGGCAAGGAGTCTTGGTTGGTAACATTGGACCTCAAGGAGGCATACCTGCATGTCCCTATCAGACAAAATTGCAGAAGATACCTCAGATTTCTTGCAGGTTCAACCCATTACCAGTTCTCTGCATTGCCCTTTGGCTTATCTACTGCGCCCAGAGTGTTTACGAAATGCCTGGCATCAGTAATCACCGTCTGCAGACTACAAGGGATACAAATCTACCCATATCTGGACGACTGCCTGATCCAAGCAGACAGCAAGAACATACTACTGCAGCACCTGGCATTTGTAATAAAACTGTTGAACTTCCGAGATACACAGTCAACAAAAAGAAATCAAAACTAATACCCTCTGAACAAATAATTTTCCTGGGTGCCAGCTTGGATACAACCACCCAGATGGCCTACCTCACGCCAGACAAGCAAGAGCAACTGTCTCAATACTTCAGAAAAATGGCAACTTACACCAGGCTAACTGCAAGGAAAGTTCTGCAGGCTCTGGGATTCATGGCATCTTGCATCCTACTAATCCCATGTGCAAAGCTGCATATGAGGAAACTTCAATGGTACCTAAAAACCTTATGGTCTCAACACAGCCACAGCTTGGAAGCAATTATACCACTCATTCCATGCCTTCAAAAGGAATTTATGTGGTGGGCTCAAGCTTGCCAAAGAAACACAGGTCTTCCTTTCTGTATACCTCAAGCAACTCAAATCATCACAACAGATGCCTCAGACTACGCCTGGGGAGCACACATGACAGATCAGTGCATTCAGGGAAAATGGGCACGAAAAGAGAAGCTCCTTCACATCAATCAAAAGGAAATGCTAGCTGTGCAAAAGGCTATTATGACCTTCAAAGACCTACTGCATCCAGGCCAGCTATTGATAAGGACAGACAACACCACAGTGATGTGGTACATAAACAAACAGGGGGGAACTCATTCATACCCTCTGTGCAGGCAAGCCATGACCCTATGGAACACAGCACTGAAATTGAAAATTCAACTACAGGCACAATTCCTGCCAGGGAAGGAAAACACACTGGCAGACAATCTACGCAGAAATATGACAGATCCACACGAATGGAAGTTGCATCCTCAAATTTTCACAAAGATAACTCAGGCATGGGGACAGCCAGACATAGATCTCTTTGCTACCCACAGAAATTGCCAGTTGAAAAAATTTTGTTCAAGAACCTATCATCCACAGGCCTGGAAAGTGGACGCACTTTCCTTCAATTTCGCAACATTGCCAGTCTATGCCTTCCTGCCTCTTCCTCTGCTGCCCAAAGTTCTATTAAAAGCCAGAGCAGAGAGGCCGAAAATGATTCTCATTGCTCCAGACTGGCCAAGGCAACACTGGTATCCGCTCCTGAAGAGCCTGACACATTCCCCACCATGGATCCTACCTCTAGTCCCTCTTCTGTTGTCCCAGCACAGCTACAAAACTCTTCACAGCCATCTCAAAACCCTAAATCTAGCTGCTTGGAGAATTCCTTGATTTCCCAACAGTTTCTCCTCTCCAAGGAGGTGCAGGATGTCATCTTGGAGGCCAGAAGACCTTCTACTAGAAAGGCCTACTCCGCCAAATGGAAACTATTTTGTGCCTGGAATCAAAAGAAGGGACAGAATCCTTGGGTAATAAATATACCTCAAATTTTACAGTACCTAGCTGAGATGTTAAACAATGGACTTTCCTTCTCCTCCATCAAGATCCACGCTTCAGCCATTTCTGCACAATACAACACAGATCCTCCTTTATTCTCTCATCCTCTCTTAAGGCAGTTCCTCAGAGGGGCAAAGAATATAAAACCCCCAAGGAAACTACCAGTCCCTGCTTGGGACCTCAACTTCGTATTGGAAAAGCTAACCCTTCCTCCCTTCGAGCCAGCTTCTTCGTCAGTGTTACAGTACTTGTCATGGAAAACAGCCTTTCTTCTGGCTATCACCTCAGCTCGCAGGGTTTCGGAGCTACAGGCCCTCATGGCTGTGCAACTATTCATCATTTTCCATCAGGACAGAGTTTCCTTACGAACCAACCCTACCTTTATGGCAAAGGTAGTATCCAGTGTAGCTTTGAATCAGACTATCCATTTACCTACCTTTTATCCTAATCCACAAAACAAAGGGGAAAGACTACTTCATTCCTTGGACATTCACAGACAACTTCGTTATTATTTGGACAGGACAAAGCCATTCAGGAAATCTGAACAACTCTTTGTGTCCTATGCTGCAGGTGCTCAAGGAAAGGCTATTTCCAAACAGACAATTTCAAAATGGATAGCCCACTGCATACGCTTTTGTTACTCATTTCATGGAAAAACTGTGCCTGCATGCATCAGATCCCACTCCACCAGAGCCACAGCTACTCTGCAGCCTTCCTCAGGGGGGGGGTCCCTACCAAGGATATTTTGGAAGCAGCCACCTGGAGTTCAGTTCACACTTTCTCCAAGCACTATCACCTCCCACTATACTCTAAATCTAGAGCAGGCTTTGCCACAGCAGTCCTGCAGGGCATCCTAGCCCCTCCTAGTTCCACTTAGTGCCTACCACCCTTACTTAGCTTTGGGATTCTACCCATCTGTTATGACTGCAGCTGTATGCACGATGAACATAGTACAGTTTTGTACCTACCATAAATGTAGATGTTCGAGTGCTCATACAGCTGCAGTCCAGGTTTCCCCTCCCTCCAACCCCTCTTAGGACAGGCCTTATGACAAACCCTTTTCATATAACCTTTTGGGGTATTCTTTTATGGTGTATTTGCTTGCAACTACTGTTTTTGATTTATCAACATTGCATTTTTGCATAACATTGTTTGCCTTCCTTCTGGGGGCACCTGACATCTGGGGCAAGAAAAACTGAAGAAAATGGCGTCGGCTGCCTCTTTTATACCCCTGCCGCACTGACGTCAGGGAGGAAGTGACGACAACTGACGCTGGACCTAGACTTTGGAATTCGGCCGACCGAGGACCCGCCTGACGGCAGGATAACCCATCTGTTATGACTGCAGCTGTATGAGCACTCGAATATCTACATTTATGGTAGGTACAAAACTTTACTTTCATTTCTGCCCCCCCCTTAACAAGTCATTTTTAACAAAAGGTGTTCCAGTTGATGCCATGGTGGTGGCGGCAGCCACCAAAAAGGAAATGCCTGAGACTTCCTCGTGTATCCATCCCCCTAACAGAGACTCTAGGATCATGGATAGATATGGGAAGTGCATGTTTAGTTCAGCGACCTTTGCTCTTAGCTCGCTCAACTATTTAACCCATTTTACCAGGTTACAAAGAGATCTCCTTAAGGAGCTAGGAGATACTCTTCAGGGTACAGTAGCTGCAGGATCTTCTGACAAAGTTGCCACCCAGCTTGCTGCCCTCAGTTCTATAGTAAACTCATCCATGCTCCTCATATCATATGCAGCTGATGGAACGAGTAGGGTAGCAGGTACAGGAGTTGCTCTTAGGAGACACTCCTGGATGCGCTTGTGTTCCTTCGCGGAGTCCTTCAAGTCTTCCTTCGTGAATACCCCCTTTGATGGCTCCTTTTCGGGCCTAAAGTGAAGGAAACTTTAACCAGGTGTGAACAGGGCGGAAAGACTCTGTCTGCTTTCGGGGTCTGTTTTTCCACCCCTACCCGACCCTACCCTAAGGTTCAAAGGAGAGAAGAAATGTGGTTCCAAAAAGCCCAAGGAGCCTTTCAGGACTGGGAAGCCCTACCAGTGCTCCTGAAAGGAAGCCCAACTGTCCTACTCTGGAGGCAGACGGAAGTCGCTCATCTTTGTATCCAGATACCTGGCTCAAAATAATAAAAGACAGCTGGGTACAAAGAATCATTTCCAGAGGATACTTCATCCCATTCACCACACCCCCTCCACCCATAAGGAAAATCCCAGACATTCCACCCAGTTAAAGGGAACAAGCAACAATAGAAGACCAAACATTGCTAACAAAAAGAGTCATCCAACCAGTCCCAGCAGACCAGACAGGATCTGGAACTTACTCAAGATTCTTTTTGGTTCCAAAAATGGGGACTGGAGACACATATTGGACCTCAGCAGACTGAACAAATATGTAAAGAAAGAGAAGTTCCGGATGGTCATGCTTCAGTCTGTTCTTCACTTCTTAGGGAAAGACAATTGGATGTGCTCAATAGAGCTCAAAGATGAGAACTACCACATAAAAATGGCCAGGCCATCCAGGGATCATCTGCGCTTCCGGCTGGGAGCCAATCATTACCAGTTTCGAGCCCTGCCCTTGGTCTCACTACAGCCCCCAGAGTGTTCACTAAATGCATGGCAGTGGTCACGGATCACCTGAGGCATCTAGGATTCCAGGTGTTTCCGTACCTAGACAATTGGCTCCTTGCCGCCACCACCAGGCATCACCTCATTCAGGCCAGGGAGTCCACTCTGTCACTCTGCAATCAACTGGGCATTACAGTCAACTCCGAAAAATCTGCCTTGTCGCCATCGCAGCATATCGTTTTTATCGGGGCAGAGTTGGACACCACCACCACCACACTAAGGCTAACAATAGAGAGAGTCTTTCTTTGTCAGCATGTCAGGGTTCTGGTATCTAAAGACAGAGCGCAAGCATCAGAAGTTCTGAAATTATCTGGCTTGGCAGCAGAAATTTTAGCCATACCACTAGCTCGTATGCACATGCGGATCCTACATTGGCTGTTGTTCACTCAATGGTCTTACCAAGAGCTTCCCATGTCTCGCACTATAATGATCACAAATTCCTGCAAAAAGGATCTTCACTGGTGGTTGAACTCACTTCATGTCATGATAGGTCGCCCATTTGTGCTACCCCCTCCAGCGGCCACAGTGATCACGGACGCTTCCCTGATAGGGTGGGGGGCATTTGCAGGGAAAGACGACCCAAAGCACATGGAACGATCAAGAGACACTTCTGCATATCAATGTCCTGGAGATGAGAGCAGTACTTTCTGCATTGCAGTACTTTCAGGACTCTCTTCCTTTGGGTACGATTGCGATTCAGACAGACAACATGTCAGTGGTCTGGTATTTGAACAAACAAGGAGGAACCAGGTCTTGCCCCCTTTGTTGCGAGGCTCTGAGTATGGCAGTGGGCTGTTTCCACCCAGCGCTTTCTGTTAGCAACACACATCCCGGGGAAATCCAGTGTGATAGCAGACAAGCTGAGCAGGGCAATCTTGTTGCCTCATGAGTGGTCCCTCAAGAAAGAAATAGTGGACAGGATATTCCGCAGGTGGGGCCAGCCTTGCTGCGACCTCTTTGCCGGTCACATAAACACAAAATGCAGAAGCTACTTTGCCCCGATTCCCCCTCCGGGAGAAGCCCCAAAGGATGCACTCATTCACGATTGGCCTGTGGGTCTCCTCTATGCTTTTCCACTGATACCACTGATACCCAAGGTTCTACAAAAAGCAAAAATCCTGGGAAGGACCATCATTCTCATATCCCCTCATTGGCCTCGTCAGATTTGGTTCCCCTTCCTTCGACTTCATCTTTTGTAGGACCCTTGGATTCTGGACCCAGTTCCAGACCTTCTGACACACTCGTCGGGGGAACTTCATCTCTCTTTGCAATCTCTGAAGCTGACAGCTTGGCTGCTCCAATTTTCATCATAGCCAGGTTCCATAACCTTTCCAATGAGACAAAGCAAATTCTCTTGTCTTCTCATAAATCTTCTACTAGGAAGCTGTATCTTAGCAAATGGAAAAAAATTTCTATGTGAGACTCTAAAAACAATATTGATCCATACCAAGCCCCCCTATGGCCTCCATTTTAGAGTTCTTGACTATGATTTTTAACAAAGGAGCTGCAGCATCAACAGTTCGTATTCCAGTGGCTGCCATTTCTAATTTTCATCTTGGATTTGAAGGATTGAATATCATGTCAAACAAGTTATCCAAAGCCTTTCTCAAAGGGACTTTTCATGTTAGACCACCTGTGAAATCTCCTTATTCCCATGGAATCTAAATTGTATGCTTTCCCGTATAATTCTTCCACCATTTGAACCAGCTTCGTCTTGTGACTTCATATTTTTGTCATGGAAAACCATCTTTTTAGTAGCCATCACTTCTGCCCGCAGTGCGTCAGAGCTTCAGGCTTTATCCATCAAGCCTCCTTATTTGATATTCCATACTGACAGAGTCTCACTTAGAACAAACCCCTCATTCTTGCCAAAGTTTGCACTGAAGCCAATCTCAACCAAATTATTGATTTACCAGTTTTCTTCCCCAACCATTCAAACAAATTGAAATACATGCTGCACAAACTTGATGTTCACAGACAGCTCAGATTTTATTTGGCTAGAACAAAAGATTTCAGAAAATCAGACCAGCTGTTTGTTTATTTTTCAGATTCCAGGAAGGGTAGACTAGTGGCTAAAACAACTCAGTCTAAACGGTTATCTGACTGTATCACCTTTGCTTATTCAGCTGCCAATATGCCTTTGCAGCATAAAATTAAAGCTCACTCAACCAGAGCAGTTTCTACATCATCTGCTTTTTCTGCCAGACTTCCCATTGATAACATTTGCGCAGCAGCCACTTGGTCAAAACCTCATACCTTTATCACTCATTACAAAGTTGACAAGGCCTCCAGGGACAGGGCCTCCTTTGGATCCAGAGTCCTGAGAAATAGACTCCCGTGAGCCACGTGAGATTGATGCTGCTTGGGACGCAACCCATCAGTAAAGAATGAACATCGAGATAGAACAACTTCACATAAAGAAGTTATATACTTGCCGTAACATTCCATGTGAGTTCATCTCGCCTTCATTCTTACGTCCCTCCCTCCAACCCCCTCCTGGGCTGTTAGATGACCGAGATGCTGGATCCATCCTGGTTGCTCAATCCTTCTATACCTGTTCTTGGGAGTGAAAGAACGACGTATAGTATTATTATACACAGCAAACAAGATCTGAGGTAACTCTAGGTGCATCATGGGATAGGGACTTGGCCTTGAGCTATTTGAAGACCTTGAGCTTTGTAATTGGCCGAATCGGAGCCGAGGGATCGGCTCCGAACCCATCAGTAAAGAATGAAGGCAAGATGAACAACTCACATGGAATGTTATGGTAAGTACATAACTTATTTTTTTGGCTCTGCTGTTACTGAACATTTTAAGTCCCTCCAGGATAAAGGCAAGACCTTGCAGGATTTCAGACATATTTTGTGTCTCCTATTCATAAGTTCCAGAAAAATTATCCCTCAAAATCTGCTTTTGTAGACAGGCAGTCTTGCCCTTTTCCTAAATGTAAGTAGGGTAATAGGTGTGTATCTCCTGCTAAGTCTACTCACACTCCTACTTCTCAAAAGCCTCCTTTTCAAGACAAACCAAGTTCTGTCTTGACAGTTTGCTTCTCCATTCCTTGAGTCAGGTTCCCCTCATCCCTTTGTCTTTCCCTGTCCTTTCCCAATTGCTTAAGGGTCACTCAAGACTTTGGGGTTTTATCCATCACCTTCCAGGGATAGTTCATGGTGTGAAAATCTCTTCCTCCTCCTTATCTGAGCATTCCCCTCAAAAACAGCTTTCTTTCCTTTCCTTCCAGAATTGCTTCAGGGCCTTTTGGCACAGGGCATTATTCAAGTTGTGCCCCCACCCTGGAAGGGAAAGTGTTTTATTACAGGATGTTTCTGGTTCCCAGGAAAGAAGGAAGGCACCTGGAGGCCCATTCTGGATGATGTTCTTCATCTCACATTGCTGCAGTCCTTACACTTGGGTAGTCCGCTGTCCTCGGTCGGCCCGAATATCAAAGTATAAGGCTGACGTCGGTCAAGGCACATAAGACTGACATCAGGACGTCAGGGTACAAATGCGCATGACCGACGTCATATCCTCTGTCTTTTTTGCCGCATGGTCCGATGCAGAAGCAGCGTTGCAAGTGCCGTTCGGCGTTCTGAAATTTTTCGAATTCGGAGTTTCAGACCGAGTCAAAGTTGGCTAAGTACCCCGTTGGGGAATATTTTAGTTTTTTCTTGCCTCAGTGGTTTACCGGATGTCAGAAAAAGTAAATAACTGTATTTCTTGTGGGAAACAGATACCGCATAGAGATTATCATTCTTTGTGTATTCCTTGTTTGGGGCCTGAGCACGACGTTGTTGGGTGTCGCTTTTGTGCTAGGTTTAATAAGCGCACTATTAGCGAAGGTTAGATTGTGCCAGGTTAGTCTTCGGAAGCGGTGCAATTATAATATGCCGTCGGATGCTCCGGCGCCGCTTCGAAGAAGCGCAAAGACAAAGCAGCTAAGCCCAGACAAGAAGAGTCGTCCGTGCGGACGCCGGTTCTTGAGGTGTCGGTGGAACCGGGGTTCGCCGAGGTTTCTCTGGAGTCCCAGGGGGAGACTTTGTTATTGCAGGATGTGGCCTCTCAGGAGGCAGGTCAGGCTGAAGGGGCTTCTCAGGTTACTGTACTCCCCTCCCTTCCTAGGGTGGTTAGGCCCTCTCCTTCTGTTTCCAAGGCTTCTCCCAGAGGCAGGCCAGGTTTAGCTTCTGTTGGTGTCACTCCTAGTTCATCAGGATCTGTGCCCAAGAAGCACATGCTTAGAATGGCAGAAGATTTAATTACTTTAATTAGAGGTTCTTTGCCCCCTCCTGATAAGAGGCCTAGGGTGGAACCAGAGTTGGGGAGTTTTGAGCAGGCTTCGGATGTTTCAGAGTCTTCGGCTGAAGACTTGCAGGAGTATTCTCCTTATTCTGATTCTGATGTGGATGATTCTACTCCTTCTGCTTCTCCTCCAGAGGATTTTTCTTTTTCAGAGACTCTTCATTCCATGAGGGAACATTTTAAGTGGGAAGGTCATGACTTCTCTGATTCCAGGAAAAGGCTTAAGGAATTTTTGTTTTTACCCCAGCATAGGCCTTTGGCTATACCTCCTGTTCTGGATGTTGTAGAAGATGTGTTTGCAGAGGCTGCTCTTAATCCTGATTCTTTGCCTCCTGCTCCTGTTAAACCGGATAGGTATTACAGGGTGCCTGAAGCTCATAAATATCTTTGAGTCCTAGGGCGGACCCAGAAACTGTTAGTCAAGGGCCTAAGGGTGTCAAGGCTTCTGTTGTAAAAAATCCGGTTCCTCCAGATAAAGAGGCCAGGGCTTTGGATAGATGGGGAAAGAAAGTCTATACTTCTTCCACCTTAGCTATGAGGGCTTTGAATTGCCAGTTTCACATGTTGAAATACCAAAACTATCTACTTTCTCAATTGAAGTCTAAGGTAGATGCTCTGGCGGAAGGTATTGAGTGTAAGGAATTACAGGATTTGGTACATGTTTCTGAACAGGTGGGTAAGCATTCTTTGCAATGTGGTTTTGATGCTGTACAGGCCTCGTCTAGGGTGGCTGCCACTGGGTCAGTTCTTCGCAGGCACGCCTGGCTGAGGGATCAGAATTTATCTGACCATGTTAAGACAAGGATTTTAGATGCTCCTTTACAGTCTGATGTGTTGTTTGGTTCACCTGTGGAGGCAGTCTTAAAGAAAATGGAAGACAAGGCTAAGTCTATGCAGACTGTTAAAGATTTTTTTGCAGGTTCAGCCTCCAAGTTTAGTAGGAATTGGCCTACCAAGGGGTGGTCGTATCCTTCTTATGATTCCCAGTCTAGGGGTAGATCTAGACGTGGTAGGGGCAGAGCTCAGGGCTCTTTCAGGCCTAGAACAGGAGTTCACCTGCACAGTCTTCGGGTGAGGGCAGGGGTCAGTCCTTTCGTAAACAGGCCCAATGACCTACCTTTTCAGCTGCCAGAGCCTTCTCGTCTGGCAGCACCTTTGGGAGGAAGGTTGGCACTTTTCAAGGAAAATTGGAGTTTAATTACCCAAGACAGATGGGTATTGGATATCATACACCAAGGTTACAAGTTTTATTTCCATACCTTGCCTCCTTTCAAAGGCATGCCAGGCGTTCCTCCTCAACAAAGAATAGAGGCTCACAAACAAATTTCTCTGCTACTTCAAATAGGGGCCATACAGCCGGTCCCTCTGCCAGAAGTGGGCCTAGGATTTTATTCTCGCCTGTTCCTAGTACCAAAGAAGGGGAACACGTGGAGACCAATTTTGGATTTATCTATCCTCAACACTTATCTGGACATTCCCAAGTTCAAAATGTTGATGTTACAACAGCTTTTACCTCTGCTGGGCAACGATCACTGGATGGTAACTCTGGATCTCAAGGAGGCTTACCTTCATGTTCCTATCAGACTAAGTTGCAGGAAGTATCTGCGTTTTCGGGCTGGGACTTCTCATTATCAGTTCTCTGCATTGCCCTTTGCCTTAGCTACTGCGCCCAGAGTGTTCACGAAAGTTCTGGCTCCAGTGATAGCTTTCTTCAGGCTAAAAGGAATACAGATTTATCCTTATTTGGACAATTGCCTGATTCTGGCTCAAGAAAGGGACGAACTTCTTCATCATTTGCAGTATGTGATAGCAGTGCTAAGATGCCTGGGGTATTCTGTGAACGAAATAAAGTCCAGTCTAGTACCCTCTCAGGACATGTGCTTTCTGGGTGTAAGACTGAATACAGCATCCCAGATGGCCTTTTTGACCCCGGACAAACAAAAGAATCTTTCCCTTTACTTCCATCAATTGTCTCATCAGTCCAGGCTGACTGCAAGGACAGTCCTTCAAGCCTTGGGGTTCATGGCATCTTGTATTCTGGTGCTTCCCAATGCCAAACTGCATATGAGGAAGCTACAATGGTATCTCAAAATGTATGGACACAGCACTGCCAGGATATGGACACTGTCATTCAGATAATACCTTGCATTCAAAAGGAATTGTTGTGGTGGGCTCAGGAATGTCACCTAAACAAGGGACTCTCTGTGACCCGGCCAGAGGCGAGTCAGATTCTAACGACAGATGCCTCAGACAAAGCTTGGGGAGCTCATCTAAATGGAAAGTGGATACAAGACACGTGGCCTGCCAGACTACAACATCTACATATCAACTTGAAGGAGATGTTAGCAGTCCAATTTGCATTAATAGCTTTCAAGGATTTACTTCTTCCAGGGCAGGTGTTGATTCTAACAGACAACACAACTGTCATGTGGTACATCAACAAGCAAGGGGGGAACACATTCTTATCCTCTATGCAGGCAAGCAATGATTTTGTGGGAGACTGCTCTCAGTTTACAGCTACATCTTCAGGCAAGGTTTCTGCCGGAGCACAGAACTCCTTAGCAGATGCGTTGAGCAGGCAATTATGGATCCCCACGAGTGGAAATTGGATCCTCATGTATTTCAGAAATTGACAGTGTCATAGGGAACTCCAGACATAGATCTGTTCGCTTCTCCACTAAACTACCAGCTGCCAAAGTTTTGCACTAAAGTTTTGCACAAAAAGGTTTCATCCCACAGCCTGGAAAGTGGATGCTCTTTCTTTCAATTGGAGCAATCTTCATGTGTATGCCTTTCCACCTCTGCCTCTCCTCCCAAAGGTACTCCTAAAGGTCAGACAGGACAAGCCAAGGATGATTTTAATAGCTCCAGATTGGCCTCGACAGCACTGGTACCCATTACTGAGAAGTCTGGGGGAGCCTCCATGGCCTTTGCCTTGATTCCACACCTGCTGTCTCAGGAGAACAGTCATTTACTCAATGTCAAACTTCACTCTCTTCACCTAACAGCCTGGCATATTCTGTTTTGAACCCTGGAGGGTCTCGACTTCCACAGCAAGTTTTGAATGTTATTTTGGAAGCCAGAAGGCCTAGTACAAGGAAAGTGTACGCAGATAAATGGAAGAGATTTTTATTTTGGAGTGCAGCAAAGGAATTTGATGTTTCTGAGCCTAATTTAAGTGTGGCTCTTCAATATCTTACTGAGTTACTGGACAAAGGTTTGTCCTTCTCTTCTATTAAGGTTCATGCTGCAGCAATTTCGGCTCACTATGACTGTGACCCACCATTGTTTTCTCATCCTTTGTTCAAGCAATTTCTTAGAGGGGCAAAGAATATAAGACCCCCACTTAGAGCTCCTACTCCTGCTTGGGATCTCAATTTTGTGTTGGAGAAACTCACTCTACAACCTTTTGAGCCTGCAGCTACTGCCGAGTTGAAATATTTATCATGGAAGACTGCTTTTTTGTTGGCCATTACCTCTGCAAGAAGGGTTTCTGAATTACAGGCCCTTATGTCAGTTGAGCCTTTCTTAATTTTCCATAAGGATAGGGTATCTTTCGTACTAATCCTTCCTTTATGCCTAAAGTGGTTTCTAGTGTGGCTTTAAACCAAACTATTCATTTGCCTACTTTTTATGCAAATCCCCAAAATAAAGGGGAAAAGATTTTGCACACTTTAGATGTACACAGGCAGTTGCGATATTATTTGAGCAGAACTAAAGGGTTCAGGCAGTCTCAGCAGTTATTTGTTTCTTTTGCTTTGAGTTCTCAGGGCAAGCCTGTGTCAAAACAAACTATTTCTAAGTGGATTGGGTTTTGCATTGCTTTCTGTTATTCCCATCATGGTAAGGAGATTCCAGCTGGGATTAGGCCTCATTCCACTAGGGCTACTGCCACTTGACAGCTTTTTAAGGGGTGGCAACTAAAGATATTTTGGAGGCAGCTACTTGGAGTTCAGTGCATACTTTCTCTAAGCATTATCACCTTCCACTTTACTCTAAATCTAGGGCTGGTTTTGCCACTGCTATTTTACAGGGCATTTTGGCAGCTCCTGCTGCTTTATAACTTTGCCATCCTCCCTTACCTCTGCTTTGGGATTCTACCCAAGTGTAAGGACTGCAGCAATGTGAGATGAAGAACATAGTACAGTTTTGTACCTACCATAAATGTAGATGTTCGAAGATCCACATTGCTGCAGTCCAATTTACCCTCCCTCCTTCCCCTCTGTAGTTTGAGGCGGTTGTGTGGGTTGTAAATATTGTGTATGTTGTATATATTGTACATATTATTGGTGCAAGGGTGGTTGTTTGGTTGTTTGCTGTCTTTTGGTTTTGACCTTTCTTTTTGGGGTCTTCTGACATCTGGGGCAAGAAAAGACTGAGGATATGACGTCGGTCATGCGCATTTGTACCCTGACGTCCTGATGTCAGTCTTATGCGCCTTGACCGACGTCAGCCTTATACTTTGATATTCGGGCCGACCGAGGACAGCGGACTACCCAAGTGTAAGGACTGCAGCAATGTGGATCTTCGAACATCTACATTTATGGTAGGTACAAAACTGTACTTTTCTCAGCTCAACACCCTTTTGAAGGTCCTTTTCTTTCAGATGTTGTCCCTTCACACCCTGTTCCCTGCTGATGTTCTTCATGTTTCACTGTTGCAGTCATTACATTTGGGGTAATCTGCTGGCAGGTTGCCCTTAGTCAGCCTGAATAACAAAGTCTTGGGTCCTGTGTCAGTTGCTGTCTCCTCTTCCATGACGTCAGGTTGTCAGCGGTATAAAACATGCAGCCGACACCATTTTAACCAGTCTTTCTTGCTATGCGGTGCCCGAAGCAGAAGCAGTTCGCAAGTGCCGGTCGTCCGACTCCTGAAATTTTCATTTTTGAGTTTCTGAACAGAAGTCTTCAAACTAAAGCTAAGTACCCCGTTGGGGAAACTTTTTCTTGCTCCTTACCGATGTCAGTAAAAGTTAATAATTGCATTACTTGTGGGAAGCAAATACCTCATAAGGATTTTCATTTGTACTGTATTCCTTGCCTAGGCCGTGATCACAACGTGCCTTGCTGTCGGTTTTGTGCTAAATTTAACCAGCGCACTATTAAGCGTCGGTATATTTTTGCTTCTAAATATTTTGGTTCAAGATTTAACTACCCTAAAATGTCATCGGTTAGCAATCCTACTACCGGAGTTCACAAAAAACACAAGGAAAAAGACAGAGACAGACCATTGAGGTCCAAAACCGACGACAAAGCCTCTCCTAAGCCAGTCGCCAGTTCGCCTGTACTCAGTCAGGTGTTTTCGCAGCCCCTGATACCTGCTACTTTTGAGTCGCAGTCCTCTACCGAGACCCATTCGGAGGCTGGTGTGCCGCAAGATTCTGCAAGTATTGAACCCGCGGATGTCTCTCCTTTGGATGGGTCTGGAGCCACTGAGCAGGCACCGGCTTCTGAGGTTTCAGGCCTCAACATTTGTATATTAAACTGATGCCATCATCAAAAACAAGGCCAAAACCAACTTCTATGTCTAAAAAACCGACACATGAGCCACATGCTCAGGCCGCCATGCCTAAAAAACAAATGATCAAAATGGCTAAGGATTTAATTACCTTGATCAGGGGTTCCCAACCCCCTCCCCCTGCTAAGAGGCCTAGGCAAGGCACTGATTATGAATCTTCAGATCAGGTTTCCATTTCTTCTGATTCCCGTTCTGATTAGGAATTTTCTGTCCCACCCTATGAGGACTCTGATGCAGAGGAATCCATCCCTTCTGCTTCTCCTCCTGAGGATTACTCTTTTGGAGAGACTTTGCATACTGTAGGAACATTTTCACTGGGAGAGTCAGGAATTCTCAGAATAAAAAAAAAGGCTTAGGGATTTTCTTCTTTTTCCTCAGCATAGGCCTTTGGCAATACCTCCTGTATTAGACATTGTTGATGATGTGTTCTCGGAATCAAGCTTGGCTCCTGATTCCCTGCCTCTGGCTCCTAGTAAGCCAGACAGATGTTACAGGGTTCCTGACTCCTACAAATTTTTTTTCAAAAATCCTGCTGCTGATCCTGAGACTATTTCTCAGGGTCCCAAGGGTGTTAAGGCTTCTACAGCCAAAAATCCTACCCCTTCTGATAGAGATTTCAGGACGCTGGATAGATGGGGAAAGAAGGTTTATACGTCTGCAACTTTGGCAATCAGGGCTTTAAACTGCCAGTTTCATATGCTTAAATATCAACAGCATGTTATGGGCTTACTGAAACAGAAAATGATGTTGATTTCTGATTGTGTGGAAAATAAAGAGTTACAGGATTTATTGCATTCAGCAGAACAGGTTGGAAAGCATACTTTGCAATGTGGTTTTGATTCCTTGGAGGCCTCTTGCAGGGCCGCCGTAACTGGATCTGTGATAAGAAGGCATGCCTGGCTCAAGGAGCAAAATCTGCCTGATCATGTTAAAGCTAAATTGTTGGATGCCCCTTTACAGCATGATACTCTGTTTGGTAATAAGGCAGAAGAGCTTTTAAAGAAAATGGAAGACAAAGGTAAATCTATGCAAACTGTAAAAGTTTTCTTGCAAGTGTAGCCACCCAGGTTCAGTAGGCACTGGCCTACTAAGAATTGGTCCTTTCCTGCGTCCAACAGAGCCACTCAGGGCAAACCCAGGTGCTCCAAAGGCTCCAGATACCAATCACAGGGATCTTATAGGTCAAAGCAATGGGGTGCCTCCACCTCCAAATCTGGAGGTAACAAAGCACAATCCTACAGTAAGCAGTCTCAATGACTTTCCTCTGCCATCTCCAAGCACTTATCTTTTGGCAGCCCCCTTGGGGGAAAACTAGCACTTCATGCTCAAAATTGGCATTTAATTACCCAGGACAAGTGGGTATTAAACATAGTATCCCAGGGGTACAGATTTAATTTCCACACGTTGCCAATTCCAAACAGATGGCCAGATCTGCCACCAAATCAGTGGGCAGAGGCCCAGAAGCAAGTCATGTCCCTCATGGATATGGGGGCTATTCAACCAGTACCAGAAAAGGAAAAAGGACAAGGATTCTATTCAAGGCTTTTCTTCGTACCCAGAAAGACAAATCATGGCGTCCAATTCTGGACTTATCAATTCTAAACATGTTCCTGGACATTACAAAATTCAAAATGCTGACTTTACAACAGCTACTGCCTATGCTAGGCAAGAATGCCTGGTTGGTAACTCTAGACTTAAAAGAGGCATACCTGTATATCCCAATAAGGGAATCTTGCAGAAGATACCTCCGCTTCAAAGCAGGCTTTTTGTATTGCCAATTCTCTGCACTGCCCTTTGGCTTATCTGCTGTGCCCAGGGTCTTTAAAAAGTGCCTGGCACCAGTAATTGCATTTTGCAGACAACGAAACATTCAAATTTATCCTTATCTGGACGATTGTCTCATTCAGGCAGAGGACAAGGACGCTCTTCTTCAACATCTGGCATTTGTAAAAAGGCTTCTAGCATGCCTAGGGTACACCATAAATGAAAAGAAATCACAACTGGTACCCTCTCAAATGATTACATTCCTGGGTGCAAGCTTGAATACAACTGCCCAGATGGCTTACCTCACACCAGACAAACAAATTTAATTGACAACTTACTTCAAACAAATGGCAACAAAAGGCCAGCTATCTGCAAGACAAATTCTGCAGGCTTTGGGGTTCATGGCATTCTGCATTCTACTTATTCCATTTGCGAGACTGCATATGAGGAAACTTCAGTGGTATCTAAAAAGCTTATGGAGTCAACATTGTCACAGCCTGGAAACAATGATTCCTCTCATTCCCTGCCTGCAACAGGAGTTCCTTTGGTGGGCAGAGACATGTCACCAAAACAAGGGACTGTCATTTACTCTACCCCCTGCCACACAAACCCTAACTACAGATGCATCAGACTAAGCTTGGGGGGGCCCACCTGGCAGGGAGATGCATTCAGAGCAAATGGAGCCCAAACCAAATGCATCTACATATCAACCAGAAAGAAATGCTAGCTGTTCAGAATGCTCTGACAGCCTTCAAGGACTTCCTTCATCCAGGACCAACTACTGATAAAGACGGACAACACCACAGTTATGTGGTACATAAACAAGCAGGGGCTACCCACTCCTACCCCCTTTGCAGACTAGCCATGGCCTTGTGGAACACAGCCTTGACTTTTACATCTTCAAGCTCAATTCCTGCCAGGAAAGCAAAATACTCTGGCAGATGACCTAAGCAGAAACCTTATGGACCCGCACAAATGGAAACTGGTTCCACAAATCTTCAGCATGTTAACACAAAAATGGGGGAGCCCATAACATAGTTTTGGGGAGAGGCAAACAGATCTATCAGTTGGACAAATTCTGCACAAGAACTCATCACAAAAAAGCTTGAAAAGTGGATGCTCTATCCTTCAGCTGGAAAAACCTATCAGTCTATGCCTTTCTCCATCTGCCTCTACTCTCCAAGGTCTTACTAAAAGTCAGACAGGAAAAACTAAAAATTATTCTAATTGCTCTGGACTGGCCTCGGTAACACTGGTACCAGCTTCTAAGGAATATGTCACACCTTCCTCCATGGTACTTTCCTCAAACACCTCACCTATTGTCTCAACAGAACTATCAAATTCTGCACACTCAGCTCCAAACTCTGATAAATGGAAGAGATTCTGTGCTTGGAACCAAACATAGGGAACAGACGCAGCAAAGCCCAATATTCCTCGGATTTTGCAGTACTTAACAGAGATGCTTCACAAGGGCCTATCTTTTTTCTTCAATAAAAATCCATGCCTCTGCCATCTCGGCTCATTACAACACAAAGCCTCCCCTCTTTTCTCATCCCCTGCTAAAACAGTACCTCAGATGGGCCAAAAATTTAAAGCCTCCCAGGAGAGTGCCAACTCCTGCATGGGACCTCAGTTTTGTGCTGGAAAAACTCACCCTACCTCCTTTTATACCAGCAGCTACTGTGGATATAAAATGTCTTTCTTGGAAGACGGCCTTTCTCTTGGCAGTCACTTCAGCTAGAAAGGTTTCAGAACTACAGGCTCTCATGGCAGTGGAGCCTTTCATTATTTTCTACCCGGACAGGGTGGCCCTCAGGACCAATCCTTCTTTTATGCTTAAGGTGGTATCCAATGTGGCTCTTAACCAGACCATTCACCTGCCAACTTTCTTCCCAAATTCGCAGAACAAGGGGGAGCGGATTCTGCATTCATTGGATGTACACAGACAACTAAATTCTACTTAAACAGGACAAAATCTCTAAGAAAGTCTGAGCAACTACTGGTGGCATTTGCTGCAGGATCAGAGGGAAAGGCTATATCAAAACAGCTTACTTCTAAATGGATAAGCCATTGCATTTGTTTCTGCTACTTGCACCATGGTAAACCTGTGCCAAAGGGGATCGTTTCCCATTCCACCAGGGCTGCCTCTACTTCAGCAGCTTTTCTCAGAGGGGTCCCTACCAGAGACATTCTAGAAGCTGCTACTTGGAGCTCAGTTCATACGTTCACAAAGCATTACCATTTACCTCTCTTTTCTAAATCCAGGGTAGGCTTTGCCACTGCAGTCCTGCAGGGCCTTATAGCTGCTCATAATGCTGTTTAGTTCCATCTTCCCATCCATAGCTTTGGGATTCTACCCAAATGTAATGACTGCAACATTGAAACATGAAGAACATAGTACAGTTGTGTATACTTACCATAAATGTAGATGTTTGAGTGTATTCACTGTTGCAGTCCGGATTACCCACCCGCCAGCCCCCTTTTTATACCTTTTCTTTCCTTCGCTATACTCAAAAGCCTTTGTGGTGTATTTGCTTTTAGTTGAAGGTAAATTTTATGTTTTCTAAAGTGCATTTATATATTTATAGTTATATACATACATTTTTGCTCTCCATTTGGGGGGCACCTGACATCTGGGGCAAGAAAAACTGATTGAAATGGCGTTGGCTGCAAGTTTTATACCCCTGATGACCTGACATCATGGAAGAGGAGACTGCAACTGACGCAGGACCAAAGACTTTGTTATTCATTCCGACTGAGGGCAACCTGCCAGCAGATTACCCCAAATGTAATGACTGCAACAGTGAATACACTTGAACATATACATTTATGGTAAGTGTACACAACTGTACTTTATTCTTCTTCCTCATGCTTTCTTTGTATCCCTGGACGTCAAGAATGGTCATCTTCACATCCCAATTCATCTCCTTTTCAGGAACTTTTTAACGTTTCTGTCTGTTCCTTGCATTTTCAGTTCTCTGCTTTGCCTTTTAATCTTTCTACTGCCCCAAGGGTATTCACCAAATGGCTTGCTCCTCTCATTGCCTTTTGCAGGATGAGAGGGGTTCAAATCTTTCCTTATCTGGATGACCTGCTCATTCAGGCTTCATCCCTGGAGGTCTTGCTTCAGCACCTCCAGTTTATGGCTCATCTCTTTTAAAGCCTAGGGTTTACTATAGGCTTTTGGAAATCAGTCCTGGTTCCTTCTCAGGATCATGTTTGTCTAGCTTGTAGGATCCAGACCCTTCCCATGCTGGCATCCCTGCCTCCACCCAAGGCTTTCCCTCTAATCACCTTTTTCCAGTCTCCTCTTCCTTTGGCTTCAGTCACAACCAGGGATCTTTCCCAGATTTTAGGATTCATGGCCTCCATCCTTCCTGTGCTGCGTCTAGCCTGAATCCATATGAGAAAAATATAGTGGTTCCTAAAGTCAGTGTGGCTTTAACTTTGTCATACACTGAATATTCTAATTATTTTCCTTCCATGCATCAAACTCAAGCTTCAGTGGTGGATTCATCAGCTTTCTGTCAACTCAGGGCTTCCTCTACAACCCCCAGTCGCATCTCAGGAACTTTTTTAGATGCCTGTGTGACATCCAGTTAATATCCCACTGGACTGCCACCGATATGCGACATCTCCCGCTTAAAACCCAAGTCAGTAATTAAGAAGTCTCAGTCCTCACCACTGACTCTGGTATTGGAGCGTCATGGAAAACACCAGAGCACAGAACACACAAGAGAAAAATTCTAAAGTTTCCCACAAGAGCACAACAGGAACACACTGTATTTCTTGGTACTGTACTATATACCTCTGTCCACCCCAAATGTAATACCTTATACACTTCAGAGCAATGTGTTCCAGTTTAAGACCTCTGACTCACTCACTCGCACTCAAAATAAATTTAAATCTCACACACTCAAACACTTATGGGAAGCCTGACACAGATCTCCAGCTGTGTCCCCTCCCCAAAACAAGAGATAATGCTGCCACCAGAGTCAGACAGGTCTACATGCCCTTCAAAGGGTGATCAATTATTCTAAATTAAATATAAAATAAATGGCAGCTATGACCAGAAGCAGCCAGGCATTCAAGGTGACCTGGGGAGTATCAAACAGGTATAAGCACTCTCTAAACTCTAAAGAATGCAATGATTGTCCAGCCACAATGTAGGTAATGAAAAACTTTTTAATAATGAGCAAAATGATTATTAAAAAATGTAAATCAATAACTTTTAATTGTTTGTGTCTTTTGTCTTTTCCCGGTTAGGGGTCGCCACAACGGAACTCCGGTCCGCTAATGATTGGTAGTTGATTTTTATGTGCCAGGTTACCAGCCCTGACACACAACCTTCAACGAAGGTACGCCCATTCACGCATATCTCCACGCAGAGGACGCTTTAGCTGAGAATCGAACCAGACAGCATCTTACTGTGAGGCGACAATGCTACCGCAGCACCACCACCGCTGGAACAAATCAATAACTTTTAATAAACATCAGAATTCAATTACCAGAAATGTAAAATTAAACTGTTGGATAGAAGGCCATCATTCTAGAAAAACTCTATCTAAGTAACTAAACTTTCCTAATCTAACTAGAAAGTACTGCCCCTGATCTAATCTAAAACATAACAGCAAGGCAAAGGCAGGCTTACAGTTTTTGGCGAGTCCTTTTTCGGGTATCCACTGCACAGCACTGAGCTGTATCTGTAACTGACTGCAACTCTTAACTAACTGCTCTTCAACTGACTTCAGCAGGCTCTTTTATAGTCCAGGTTATCAGCCTCAACTGTCTTATTCTAAAAATAACAGTCAGCTGTTTGAAAAGGTTCTTTTTCCTGCAAATCATCTGTTCAAAAAATCACATAGCAACCAGGAACATTCTAATGACATCACTTACTGATCAGCTGATTTTCTGCAGATAGTTTGTACTTTAGAATCTCCCTCACAAACAAGTGCAGTTAGAAGTGTATCAAAACACTGACAGATTGTTTAAACATGTTGTATAAACAGGGAGATACTCAACATTTTAAAAACTTATTTACATTTTCACAATTAGACATTCTGGCATACAATCCATGTTAGTCTGAGAATATACACAAATCTCCTGTCAGATATGCTAACACAGATGACCGTGTTTCCATTTTCTTCACAGCCTCAAGGTCCAGGGTCTCTGGCCTCCCCCTCAAAGGTCAGACCACATTAACATAAAGGAGATGAGAGCTCTCCTTTTAGCTTTTCAGACTTTTCATTCCCTTTTGCTCCCAGTCCCTCTCAAAATCTTTGTAGACAACACCACAGTGATGGGGTATATCAGCAAGTAAGGGGGGAGCACAGTCCTACTTTCTTTCCAGACTCGCCCTTCAGGTCTGGGACCTTTAGAGCTAAGTATAGTGGCAGAGTCTGTCAGCAGGCCCAGCATGCAGGCTCACAAATGGATGCTTCACAGAGATGTGTTTCTAGACATTGTCCATCAGTGGAGTACACAGGTATATCTTTTTGCCTCCCATTTGAACAGACATCTTCATCTTTTTTTTGTACCAGTCCCAAACTTTCTGGCTTGGAAGGGGGATGCCCTTGGAAGGGGATTTTTCTCTATACCTTCCCTCCCCTTCATCTGATTCCAAGACTCCTGCACAAGATCAAGTAAGACTCCTCCAAAATCTTGCTGGTGACTCCCTTCTGGCACAGACAGCATTTGCTCCCCCTTCTTCTTCACCTGTCCAGAGTGCCGTCACCACAAGTTACTTCACAGATTGGAACTTCTCACATAAAGACAAGGGGTCTCCCATCCATCCTCACTTATCCACTCTTCAAGTGATGCTGTGGGTCATAGGATTTTAATCCCTTTTAGGTACTTTTTTTTTCCTGAGGATGTGCTTAAGGTTCTGCAGGAGGCCAGGCAAACCACTACCAGGAAATCATGTCTGTCCAAATAGAACATATTTTTTGTTTGGTGCCTTTCTTGTAACCAGGATCCATTTTCTGTATGGATTCTTGTGGTTGTCTCTTCTTTGTGTGAATTGCTCCATGCTGGGTTACCAAATTTTTCGGTTAAAGCTCACCTTTCAGCTATTTCTGCTTGTCTGCCATTGACTCCTCCTGTTGCCTCTAGATTTGAGGTCAAACAAAGGCATCCTTCATATCAGGTCTCTCAGGAAGTCTGTTCCACCCTCCTGGGCCCTTAATTTTGTACTTGAGAAATTGACTCAGGCTTCTTTTGAGCCTGCAGCTTCAGCTTCCTTACAGTATTGTACTTGGAAGTGTATTCTTCGTTTTGCCCATACGTCAGCTAAGAGAGTTTCTGAACTCCAGGCCCTTATGGCTGTTCCTCCTTTCTTGTTTTTTTCATAGGGACAAGGCATCTCTTCATACTAATCCTTCTTTTATGCCCAAGGTGTTTTTTTTTCCTTCTCTGCAGTCTGCTAGAGAGAAAGTTCTTCACACTTTAGATTTGCATAGGCAGCTCAGATATTGTTTGTATAAGATTAAGGCTATTCACAAATCTGAACAACTTTTTGTTTCCTTCATCCCAGGTCTCTAGGTTTGTTTGTTTCTAAGTAGGCCATATCCTCCTGGATCTCTAAGGCCATTTCTTTTTGTTATTTTTTTTCATGCTAAATGTCTTTCTACCTCTGTTGAGGTTCATTCTACTAGAGCTGTTGCTTCCACTGGTGCTTTTTTTCAAAAGACTGGACACCAATTCTATCCTTGAGTCTGCTACATGGAATTTTGTCCACACCTTCACTAAGCATTACAAGTTGTATGTTTTTCCAGAGCTAGGGCTGACTTTGCCAATGCTATTCTGCATGAATTTCTAGATGGTTACTCTATGCCTTCCTCCTCCAAAGTTTCATCTTGAGTTTTTGTACTCTCCCTTATGTAAAGAATATTGCAACAATGATGTGGAAAGACATGGTACAGATGTGTACAATCTTACCATAACAGTAGATTTCATTATCTTCACTGTTGTAGTTTTCACTCACTCCTCCCCCTTTTGCTCTTCCTTATTCCTTATGTTTTCCTGGCCTGGAATTCTTTTCCTCTTTCTCCATCTTAGATGCACACAGTCCTCCTAGTTTCTAGAAGTATTTTTTGCTCCTGGGGCTTTTCAGTTCTGAGGTATCCATGTCCGTACATCACCTTTATGTCTTGAGCAGGGGGCATATGTTTGACATACAATGTCTATACTTTCCTATGGCTTTGGTATACTTGCCACAGGTTGGGCTGCCCTTGGCAGGAAATCCCTTATGTAAAGAATACTACAACAGTGAAGAGAAGGACATCTGTTGCCATGGTAAGATTTTACAAAACTACTTTCACCTGTCAACCAGATGCGCTAGGTACCTTTTTTTTGCCAATGAGCACAAGTTATACAATGGTATTTTAAACTTTTAATTAACGTACCATATTTTTCCCTTGAAGTGTTATCCAAAAGAACAGTTATACTTAAGTAGATTATACCTGGAAATGTTATATAGGTGTAAAAATAAACTTTTGTTTGCTTATTTTAATTTCATTTTTTTTTCTTTAATACTGATTTCTAGATTTATTGTTTTCTTTTCAGTTTGCAGGCCTTTTAATAAACTGACTTTCCTAACTTGCATCATATGCCTTTGACAGTATAGTCCTCTTTGGTACCCTCCTCAATAGTCAGTCAAATGTTGCCAACATTATTGAAAGTAACTCTGTGCCACAAGACCAGCATTCACCCCTTTGTTAACACTGGGGACTGTCATTACAGTGACATTAGGGTACTCAGTTCTACAGTACTAGCAAATAGGTTCATAGGTTCATGCTAGGCTATCTGCCCTAGGGCATTTATAAGCCTAGCCAGAGTGTGTTTGGCTTTCGCCACCCATTTTAAATGAATTCCATTTTAAATGAATTTTGCTATGCCCTTTTTCGAGGTTGGTATATTGTGCCTCTGTCTAACAGTGACACAGAAGTGATACCCGGAGTAAACCTACGATCTCCCATCCACTCATCAAGATTCCTCTTGAAGAGAGTCAGTGAGGGACTCTGCCTAACCTGGACTGGGATTTTATTCCAGAGTGAAGGGAGCCTCTGGGTTATGAATCTGTCCCTCCAGCATGTCCTATTTATTTCAGTGCTGAGGTTCAAGTCTCTCGAGTGCGTAGCTCGATGGGATTTGGATTTTCTGAGGTGCAGCATGTCCATTAATTCCAGGGTGGACATGGCTTTATACGTCAGGCATTTATCGCCTCTGAGCAGGCGGTATGTCACTAAAGAGAGCTGGAGTTTCTTTAACCGGGCAGCATATAGCATCTATTTGAGCCCTTTGATCCTCTTGGTGAGGTACTTTTGGGGTCTTTCCAGTTGCTGCAGGTGTCTGGTAAGGTACATCCCAAAAGGGGCATTCCACTCAATTGTGGGCCTGATGAGGGATGAGTAAAGAGGCACGATGACCTCCCCTGATCTAGATGTGAATCCCTTCATGATTAGGTGGGCTATATAAAATGTTTTTCTTACCACTTTGGCCACGTGGTTTTCAAATGAGAGATTGCTATCAACTTGGGTCCCCAGGTCCCTAATTACTTCTTCTGTACTTAATGGATTACCACCTATGTGGTAATTTGTGGGCACTTTGTTTTTGCCAAAGGGGGTGACTATACACTTTTTGGCGTTTAGCTTGAGGCCATGGCTCTGGCACCAGTTGTCTGTTTCTATGAGGCCCTTTTGTAGGATGCTTGTGTCAGCTGGAGAGTCGATTATGGCGCCTAGTTTGCAGTCATCTGTGAACTTGGTCTGCCACAGTCCTTCCGTGTTGGCCTGTACCTCCGAGAAATATATACCGAACAAGAGAGGTCCCAGGACTGAGCCTTGTGGGATGCCACTTGTAACTGTTTTGGAGTCTGACATGGCTCCAGCAATTCTAACCATGTGGGTTCTGTCCTTGAGCCAGTTTGCAACCCATCTAGTGACATAGGGGTTTATATTTAAGCTGGTGAGCTTATCTATAATGCCCGAGTGGGGTATTGTATTGAAGGCTTTTGCGAGGTCCAGGTAGGCTAAGTGGACCACCTTCCCCTCGTCAATGGCCTTGGTGAATGTTTCAAAGAAATCGACCAGGTTTAAGAGGCAGGATCTGCCCTTAACAAAGCCGAACTGGGTAGGATCCAGTGTCTGTAGGTCCCCAATATCTTTATTTATGAGGTCCATGATGATCCTTTCCATAGCTTTGCAGACCAAGCTTGTCAGGCTTATGGGGCGATAGTTTCCAGGATCCGTTCAGGCACCACCTTTGTGGAGAGGGACCACTGTTGCTGTACGCCACTCTTTGGGTACATATCCTGTAGTAAGGCTGAGATTGAACAGTAGTTTTATGTTTGGATTTAGCTGCTCTTGGAGTTCATGTAGGACGCAGCCCGGGACACCGTCTGATCCCATTGATGCTGTGTTTTTTGCTTTGGAGAGGGTGGCTCTTACCTGAGCATCTGAGATGTCAGGGGGGCAGCACTCTGCTGGTATAGATATTTGCCCTTTTGGTGGGGAGGGGGGGGAGAAGTTTACGCTGAACCTGTCAGCTAGGATGTTGGCAATGTCTGTGGGTTCAGTGTATTTTTTGTCATTTTGGACTAATTCTGAGCATATCTGGGAATTCCCACCCAGGTTCCTAACATAACTAAAAGCTTTGTGATTATCCTTAGTGTCCTGTGCAGTTTTTCTCTCAAAGCTGGCCTTAAGATGATTTGAGTGCCCGTAGTTTTTTGCTAATACTGATCAGAGATGCCTTCCCTTTTTGGGATTTTGCTCTGTCTTGTAGTAGCTTCTTCCTTCTATTGTATAGTTTGTTTATGGCTGGGGTCCACCAGACAGGACGCCTGCCTTTGGAGGATTGGGTCTTGATTTTATTTGGGATTGCATGATCCATGCATTCCTGAAGGTGTTCATAGAATGCGTTTATAAAGGATTCTGCGGTCTGGGCCGTATTTTCCACAGGCCCGGTTTGTTTGAAGGATTCCACCTCTGTTTTGAGGAGTGTGAAATTTGCTTTAGAGACGTTTTTCACTGTGGTTTTCTGGGCAGGGGTTGGGGTCGGGATGTGAATATCCAGTGAGATTAGTTTATGTTCTTATCTTACCAGTGAGGGATACACTTCTGGTCTGGAGCATAGAGCCCCCATGTTGGTGATGATCAGGTCCAGTATGTTTTCCCCTCTTGTGGGAGTGGTAACAAGTTGTTCCATAGCATTTGAGTTCATAAATTCTAGGAACCTTTGGGCTAGGGTGTTGGAGCCATAGTAATGCTCCCAGTCTATGTTTGGGTAGTTGAAGTCGCCCAATATAATGGTGTTTGGAGAGACCTTCATATTTTCCAGTGTTCTCAGGAAGGCCAAGTGGGGTTCCTGGGTTTGGGAGGGTGGTCTGTAGCAGGCTATAAACTGGAAGGCAGTTTTACCCACTGTTAGTTGCACATGGATAGTCACTGATGCTTCGTGCTGTGCCACCAACCTGGAGGTGTGGGTATCTTTGACGAATATTGATACTCCCCCTCCTTTTGTGGTTCGGTCCAAGTTTTGGGGCCGAAAAGCATGGTATGAGGTATAACCTGGTAGTGCTGGGGTGCTCTCGGGAGCCTTGAACCAGGTTTCTGTTACTGCACAGATATCGATGTTCTCCATGCTAAGGAGAGTTTTGAGTGCGTGCATCTTGAGGTTTAGACTTCTGGCGTTGAGGAGCTTTACTCTTAAGTTTCTTATCCCTTGCGATACCTATGGAGGTGGGTTTGTATTTTGAGCCTTGCCTAAAAAGACACAATGGGGGTGGCAAGAGCCTTTGCCAGTATCCGAAAGCTCAGGGATGACAGGTGCAAGCCGTCCCTAGTGAAGCATCATGGCTTGTCGAGCATGTCATCCCAGGCTGACAGGCATTGGATCCCCTTTGAATGACACCAATACTTAAGCCAATTGTTGAAATTGATCATCTTGTCTTCATATTGGAGCATCATTCTTGGTGAGGGTAAGATGATACTCAAGGTCAGGGTCATACCGGCCTGGGCTACATGCTCAGAGAGCTCCTCTGTGTCTCTTTTCATGTAGTCCAGGGAGGTACATCTCAGGTCATTCACACCAGCATGGACAATGACTGAGTCATATTTGTACTTACCTTGGAGTGACCTGAGTGCTTGTGTTATGTGGCGGATCCTAGCGCCCGACAGGCAGCTCATCGTGACCTTCTCCTTGTTCAGCCTGGTGAGTGGGACGTCAGTGTGCCTGATGATAGTCACCTATTAAAAGTGTATCAGGTGTGTTGTTTAGCCTTAAGGGCTGTGACTGTTTGGCACACTGGCTTTGTGAGCTATGTGTTGCACATGTTTTGTTTTGGGGTAGCGGTTGCTTGGTTGTCTGCTTTGGAGGTCTCTGCTGCTTAGGCAGATTTTTATTTAGAGCCTCCGAGTATGTTTTTTTGTGTTTATGTGTTTGGTTTGCTGTCGTGGTAGGTCTATGTGAGACTGGAATTGTAGTGAGTGTGGTTTCCTTCTCCTCCTGACTGGTTACGCCAGTACTGAGTTGAGAGAGCTTAGCCTCCAGTTGGGTTATATGGTTGCATCTCTCACATGTGTTGGAATTTGTTGGGAGGAGGAGAGGGTTGTCTGTGTACATGAGGCAGTTGTAACATTGCCTCAAGATTCCCAGATTCACCAGCTGGACCAGAGAGGAGATTGACAACTGACTTTTGGACATGCTAGAATAGTATTGGGAATTCCTTTGTAATTGAAAAAAAAGGCCAAATGGGGGAACAAGGTACTAAAGGGGAGTTTGTGAGGGTGTAGTGCTTTTAATTTTTTAATGCTGACTTGTATAATTGCTTTAGTGAGCAAGTGCCAGGCTTTAGAGTAGGTATAGGGTGTTTATTATGAGAACTAGATCATTTCTAAGGGAAAAAATGAAGAGCAGACTTTGTGAAGCCGAGAATGGTTTAAATCGCGCAAAGCCGCTCCAAAGCGGGTTTTATACAGGGGGACTTGAAAGAGCTAGAAATTGGCCCAAAACGGCCAATAGACTACCAGATTCTTGTGCTGGGAACACTTCTCCAGGGATAGATAGGTTGCTCTAAGCTCCCCACTGCCACTGGTAAACAAAGAAGCCTCCCTTTATCCAAGAAAGGAAATGGGCAACACAGGAACTTTCCAAAAGTCCAGAATACAGCAAAGCCTGTATTTGGACTACTCTAGGTCAGGAAAGACGGGAAACAAGGATAATTTTTTTGTTTTTTTTCTGTTTTGTAACAAACAGCAGGAAAATGCAATAAATATGTAACACAGGCTAGCACACTTGAGTGTGTAGCCTCAACAGGTAAATAAAACAGACAGGACAAACTTTAAAAAATGTCCTTCATTTGACTGTTGTGGTATTCATAACATGAGGGGTTCCCACCAAGGGCGGCCCAACATCTAGCCAGTATACCAAAGCCTTTAGGTTGCTAACGATACATGGTACATCGCACCCATGCTCCCAGTGCAAGCCATAGGGCATAAAGGTGACATCTGGCCGTATCATCCTCTGAACTTCTTTGATAATCGGTTTGATTATTCAAGTCGTTACTGGTTTACCTTGCCATTCATATAAGTGCTCCATTGGCATTTTTTGCTTATCCTTTTTTGCATTTGTGCTGATGTTCATCGTGCATGCAGCTGCAGTCATAACAGATGGGTTCTCCTGCCGTCAGGCGGGTCCTCGGTCGTCCGAATTCCAAAGTCTAGGTCTGGCGTCGGTTGTCGTCGCTTCTTCCCTGACGTCAGTGCGACAGGGGTATAAAGGAACCAGCCAACGCCATTTTCTTCAGTCTTTCTTGCCGCACGGTGCCCGAAGCAGAAGCAGTTCGCAAGTGCCGGTCGGCCAGCTCCTGAGATTACGAAAATTTTGAAACCGAAGTCTTCTTGAAAGCTAAGTACCCCGTTGGGGAAACTTTTCTTGCCTCAGACCGATGTCAGACAAAGTTAATAATTGTATTTCATGTGGGAATCAAATACCGCATAAGGATTTCCATTCCCTCTGTATACCTTGTTTAGGCCCAGACCACGACGTCTCAGTCTGTCGCATTTGTGCTACATTCAACAAACACACCATTAAGCGTCGGGCGGAGTTCGCCCAGCATTATTTTGGAAAAACTTTTAATTATATTATGTCGTCGGATACTCCGACTCCAGTTTTGTCTAAAAAACGCAAAGATAAGGACCGACACACGAGGTCCGCGGCCTCTACCGACACCACGCCAAAGCCGACTACATGTGGTCCGGTTCTCAGCGAGGTGCCTACGCAGCCCCTGACTACCAACAACACTTCTTTGGTGGTGCCTCCTGTGCCTGAGGTCGCAGGCTCCTCGGCCCACACCCCGACTACAGATACCGAAGCCACTCTTGGCATTGAACCTCAAAATGTGGACAGGTCTACCTCCACTCAAGGTGTCTTCAGACCTTCCTCTTCTTTCTCCATCAAGGCTTTCACTAAGTCTAAAGCAGCCATGCACTCTAAGAGACAAGCTACACAGGGCCCATCTCCAGGCCCCATGCCTAAAAAACAGATGCTTAAAATGGCTGAGGATTTAATTACTCTTATCAGGGTTCTCAACCCCACCGGACAAAGGCCCAGAGTGGAGGAAGAATCCCCTCCTCTGATCAGGGCTCCATTATTTCAGAGCACTCTGATGATCAGGAACATTCTTACTCCCCTTTTGAAGACTCTGATGCGAGGAGTCCATTCCTTCTGTATCCCCCCCAGAGGATTACTCATTTGGGGAAACTTTGCATACCTTAAGGGAACACTTCCACTGGGAAGGCCAAGATTATTTAGATTCCAAGAAAAGGCTTAGGGAATTTCTTTTACTACCTCAGCACAGGCCTCTGGCTATACCTCCTGTCTTGGACATCCTAGATGATGTTTACTCGGAGGCCTGCCTTAACCCGGACTCTCTGCCTCCAGCCCCAGTTATGCCTGACAGGTACTACAGGGTTCCTGACTCACACCAATTTCTATACAAAAGCCATGCTGCTGACCCAGAAACCATCTCACAGGGCCCCAAGGGAATTAAGGCCTCCACTGCTAAAAATCCATTACCTTCCGAGAGAGATTCCAGATCCTTAGAAAGGTGGGGAAAAAAGGTATATACCTCGGCTACCTTAACCATGAGGGCCTTAAACTGTGTCAGTTCCATATGCTAAAATATCAACAGTTTTTGTTATCACAATTGAAAAGTAAAATGTCACAACCTGAGCAACCAGACTTGAAGGAGTTGCAGGGATTTGATGCATAGTGTAGAACAAGTGGGTAAGCATACCTTATAGTGTGGTTTTGATGCTCTTGAGGCCTCATGTAGAGCTGCTGTTACAGGATCAGTCATACGTAGACATGCCTGGCTCAAGGAACAAACCTTGCCTGATCATGTCAAAGCTAAATTACTAGATGCCCCTCTTCAAAAGGATGTATTATTTGGTGCTAATGCTGAGGAGGTATTAAGGAAAATGGAGGAAAAGGCTAAATCAATGCAAACTGTGAAAGATTTTCTACAGGTACAACCCCCACGTTTCAGTAGAAATTGGCCTTCCAAAAATTGGTCCTTTCCAGCCACGGACAGACCCCAAAGAGGCAGATACAGGCACCCGAGGGGCAGAGGACAATCCCAAGGATCGTTTAGAGGCAGACAATGGCAAGCTCCTACACAAAGAGGTGGTGAGGATAACTCGCAATCATTCAGAAAGCAAGCCCAATGACTTTCCCCTTTGCATGCCAAGCAAGACTCAAATGGCAGCCCCTTAGGAGGAAAGCTGGCATTATTTTCAAAACATTGACATATTGTCACCAAAGACAAATGGATCCTGGACATTATAAACAGAGGCTACAGATTCCATTTTCACACCCTTCCAAAAATGAGAGGCATGCCAAACCTGCCACACAATCAAAGGGCAGAGGCACAAAGGCAAATTACAGATCTCATAGACATGAAAGCTATTCAAGAGGTACCTACGCACGAACAAGGTCAAGGTTTTTATTCCAGGCTATTCCTGGTACCAAGGAAGGGAAAAGATTGGAGACCTATTTTGGACCTATCCATCCCAAACACATTTCTACTCTTACCAAAATTCAAGATGCTCACTCTACAGCAACTTCTTCCCATGCTGGGCAAGGAGTCTTGGCTGGTAACATTGGACCTCAAGGAGGCATACCTGCATGTCCCAATCAGACAAAATTGCAGAAGATACCTCAGATTTCTTGCAGGTTCAACCCATTATCAATTCTCTGCATTGCCCTTTGGCTTATCTACTGCGCCCCGAGTATTCACGAAATGCCTGGCATCAGTAATTGCCTACTGCAGACTTTAAGGGATACAAATATACCCCTATTTGGACGACTGCCTGATCCAAGCGGACAGCAAGCACATTCTTCTGAAACATCTGACTTATGTAATAATGTTGTTGAACTCTCTGGGATACACAGTCAACAAAAATAAATCAAGGCTAATACCCTCTCGGAAGATCATTTTCCTGGGTGCCAACTTGGACACAAACACCCAGATGGCCTACCTCACGCCAGAGAAGCAGGGGCAACTAACTCAATACTTCAGAGCACTAGCAAATTGCACCAGGCTGACTGCAAGGAAAATCCTGCAGGCTCTGGGATTCATGGCATCTTGCATCTTACTAATCCCATGTGCAAAGCTGCATATGAGGAAACTTCAATGGTACCTGAAAAACATATGGTCTCAACACAGCCACAGTTTGGAAACAATAATACCACTAATTCCATGTCTGCAAAAGGAATTTCTGTGGTGGGCTCAAGCATGCCAAACAAACATAGGTCTTCCATTCAGCAAGCCTCAAGCAAATCAAGTCATCACAACAGACGCCTCGGACTACGCCTGGGGGGCGCACATGACAGATCGGTGCATTCAGGGCAAATGGTCCCAAAAAGAAAAGCACCTTCACATCAATCAAAAGGAAATGCTAGCAGTAATAAATGCTATTATAGCTTTCAAGGACCTTCTGCAACCAGGTCAACTATTGATAAGAACGGACAACACCACAGTTATGTGGTACATAAACAAACAGGGAGGAACACATTCATACCCCTATGCAGACTGGCCATGTCACTTTGGAACATGGCCATGGACTTACAAATCGAACTGCAAGCACAGTACTTGCCAGGCAAAGAAAACATGCTGGCAGACAACCTAAGCAGAAATATGACAGATCCACATGAATGGAAGTTGCATCCAAAAGTTTTTACAGAAATAATCCAAGCATGGGGAAGGCCAGACATAGATCTCTTTGCCTCCCACAAAAATCACCAATTGACAAAATTCCACTCAAGGATTTTCCATCCAAAGGCCTGGAGAGTGGACGCTCTCTCTTTTAGTTGGACATCAATGACAGTTTATGCTTTCCCACCTCTTCCTCTGCTGCCCAAAGTTCTATTGAAAACCAGAGCAGACAGACCAAAGATGATTCTCATTGCTCCGGACTGGCCAAGACAACACTGGTACCCACTCCTGAGGAGCCTGACACATTCCCCACCATGGACCCTGCCTCTAATGCCTCTTCTTCTGACTCAGCACAGCTTCAAAACTCTTCACAGCCAGCTAAAAACACTCAATCTAGCCGCATGGAAGATTCCTTAGCATCACAACAGACCCTACTCTCCAAGGAGGTGCAGGATGTCATTTTGGAGGCCAGAAGGCCGTCAACTAGAAAAGCTTACTCTGCAAAATGGAAACGGTTCGTGTCTGGAATGAGAAAAAGGGCCAGGATCCTGGAAAACTGAATTTACCTCAAATACTACAGTATTTAGCTGAGCTGCTAAGCAGTGGACTTTCATTCTCCTCCATCAAAATCCATGCCTCAGCCATTTCTGCAGAATACAACACTGATCCACCCTTATTCTCTCACCCTCTCTTAAGACAGTTCCTCAGAGGGACTAAGAATCTAAGACCCCTAAGGAAACAACCAATACCTGCTTGGGATCTCAATTTCATTCTGGAAAAACTGACCTTGCCTCCCTTTGAGCCAGCTGCCTCATCAGATTTGCAATATTTGTCCTGGAAAACAGCTTTCCTTCTGGCTATTACCTCAGCTCGTAGAGTTTCAGAACTATAAGCTGTCATGGCTGTGCAGCCTTTTATCATCTTCCATCAGGACAGAGTCTCCTTACGAACCAACCCGTCCTTTATGCCTAAAGTGGTATCCAGGGTAGCTTTGAATCAGGCCATACACTTACCTACCTTTTATCCTAATCCTCAAAACAAAGGGGAGAGATTACTACATTCCTTGGACATCCACAGACAACTCCGTTATTATCTGGACAGAACAAAACCTTTCAGAAAATCAGAACAGCTCTTTGTGTCCTATGCTGTAGGAGCTCAAGGAAAGCCAATTTCGAAACAGACAATCTCAAAATGGATAGCCCACTGCATACACTTTTGCTATTCTTTTCATGGCAAAACTGTACCTACAGGCATCAGATCTCACTCCACAAGGGCCACAGCTACCTCTGCAGCTTTCCTCAGAGGAGTTCCTAACAAAGATATTTTGGAAGCAGCCACTTGAAGTTCTGTGCATACCTTCTCCAAGCACTACCACCTACCATTATACTCCAAAACTAGAGCAGGCTTTTGCCACTGCAGTCCTGCAGGGCATCCTGGCTCCTCCTAGTTCCACCTAGTGCCTACCACCCCTTTCTTAGCTTTGGGATTCTACCCATCTGTTATGACTGCAGCTGTATGCACGATGAACATAGTACAGTTTTGTACCTACCATAAATGTAGACGTTCGAGTGCTAATACAGCTGCAGTCCAGGTTTCCCTCCCTCCTTCCCCTCTTGGGACAGAACACATCCTCATACAACCTGATTGGGGTATTCATTTATGGTGTATTTGCTTGCAACTACTGTATTTTGATTATATTGCACTGCTTTATTACACAAATTTATGTATTGCCTTCCTTCTGGGGGCACCTGACATCTGGGGCAAGAAAAACTGAAGAAAATGGCGTCGGCTGGTTCCTTTATACCCCTGTCGCACTGACGTCAGGGAAGAAGCAACGACAACCGACGCCGGACCTAGACTTTGGAATTCGGCTGACCGAGGACCCGCCTGACGGCAGGAGAACCCATCTGTTATGACTGCAGCTGTATTAGCACTCGAACATCTACATTTATGGTAGGTACAAAACTGTACTTTTTGGGGTTTCATGTCATGCAGAAAGGGTAAATCCCAGTGTGGGAGACGATTCCCAATAAAGGCCATCATAAGCAGTGCTTGTTTTGTTTAGGTGCTTCTCACGACCATGTGTCCTGCACTATTTGCCAGACTTTTGCTCCAAAAACATTGTGTAGTCGACTTTCATCCCTCACTGTCTGTCTTGAAAACCATCGTCTAAAGCTTTTAGCAAAAAATGCAATGAAAGGTACTTCCCAGAATGAGGGTAAGCCATCTTTGAAGAAGAAGGCCAAAAAAGTCGGGGCAGATTCTTCAGCTGTGCCTGCTCCACTGGACATTTCTTTGGAGGTGGGTGAAAGCCCAGAGGATAGTCTGGTTCCAGAATTGGATTCCTCTGCTGTGACCAATTCAGAGGCCAGCATAGATCCTGCTTCTCAAACATCCTTGGAGGCCTTTCAGACAACCACTTTGGACGTTCAGGAGAAATGCAGTGGATTATTACCAAAGGGCCTGGGGTGTTCCTCAGATAACTGGTAAGGGAGGAAGTCCTGACTACAATTATTGAATTTAGGCCAACGTTGGAGCCTTCTACTTTTCATAAGGCAGACACCCCTTTAAAAAAGAAGCAAAAGACAAAACCTATTTCTTCTGCTCCTAAAGACCCTCAAAGTGAATGGCAGAATTTTACACAGGGTTTGTTCAGTGCTGTTATGGCCTTGAAGCCTCCTCAAGGAGCCTCTGTCTCAGTTCCTCTCCCCTCAAGAGCTCTAGGGATCAGGATTCCTGTGAGGAAGAAGAGGATTCTGATGAGGAATCCCTGGTCTATTCTACCCAGATTCCTTCTCCTTTGGAGTATGGCTGTGAGGACGAGAAGTTTGCTAGTCCTGAATCTTCCTTTGAGGAGATTTCCTTGGGGGATACCATTGCCAGGATAATGGAAGTCTTTAAATGGGATTGTTCCCAAGTATCTGAAGTGCAGAGGACATATTATGAGCTCCTTCAAATGGAGTTTCCTAGATCATCTGTTGTTCCTCCTGTTTTGACTGCTTTATTGGATGCCTTTTCTTCTACATCTCAGACTCATGACTCTCAGCCCTCTGCTCCTAAAACAAACTGATCAGTTTTATAAAGTGCCTGATGACTGCAAATTCCTTTGTAAGTGTCCATCTGCTGACCCTTGTGTGGCAATCAACAAGCCTTCCAAATTACTGCCTTTTACAAAGCTTATTCCATCTGATAAGGACAGCAGGACTTTGAAAAGGTTAGTTAAAAAGGTTTGTACTTCAGCCATCCCAGCCTACTGGGCTATTAATTGTCAGACTCATCTGACCAGATATGTTTTGGCTGTCCTTTCAGGATTGCCAGGTTATTTCCAACCTTCCGGGTTCTAAGGGAAAGACTTCTGCCATGTCTCTGTTAGGGGCTTCTTCCCAGGTAGCTTGCCATTCCATTAAATGTAGTTATGATGCATCAGATGCTTCCTCTAGGGCTGCTGTTTTGCTTAAGTCTCTGCAGGAGAAAGGCAAGGAGTTTCAGGACCTGAAACATACTTTTGTTTCCCCTGTGCCAAAGTTTCAGAGAAACTATCCCAATAAACCGGTCTTTGTTAGAAGGCAGTATCGTCCTCCTCCTAAAAACAAGAAAGGTGGTAGAAAGGTTCCCCCAGGTAAGTCTACAGAGACCCCTCCTGCTCAGAAGCCTTCCTTTACTGATAAACCAGGTGTGTCTGACTACCCGATTCTTCCCAGCCACATTCCTCTCTCACATCATTTTTCTCTGTCTCTTCCTGTCTGCTTTAGCATAACCTAGGAATCCTAGATTCTTTCCATCATTCGCCAAGGGTATTGCATGGTTTGGAAATCTCTTCCTCCTTCATGGGCATTCCTCAGCTACCTCAAAACCAGTTGAGCTCTTTTCCATAGGTGCTTTAGAGTCTTTTGATTCAGGGAACTGTTCAAGGGGTTCCGTGTGCTCAAAGGGGGAAGGAGTTTTATTCCAGAATTTTTTGGTCCCCAGGAAAGAGGGCACTTGGAGACCCATTCTGGGTCTTTCTCGCCTGAATACTTTTCTGAAGAGTCCTTCCTTTCGAATGTTATTCCTTCAGACTTTGTTCCCTCTACTGCTTCCTTGGGCTTTTATGGTTTCCCTGGATCTCAAGGATGCTTTCCTCCACATCCCTATTTATCCCTTTTCAGGAAGTTTTTATGTTTCTCTGTTGCTTTGTGATATTTTCAGTTCTCTGCTTTGCCCTTTGGCCTCTGTAGTGGCCCAAATGTAGCCACCAAATGCCTAGCTCCTGTGATTGCTTTTTGCAGGCTCAAAGAGCTCTAGGGATCAGGATTCCTGTGAGGAAGAAGAGGATTCTGATGAGGAATCCCTGGTCTATTCTACCCAGATTCCTTCTCCTTTGGAGTATGGCTGTGAGGACGAGATTCTTTTACAGCACCTAGTGGTCATCACTCTGTTGCAAAGCCTGGTGTTTACTGCAGATTTACAAAAGTCTTTCCTCTTTAAATTTCTAGTCTCCCACCAGGACACAAGTGCTCTTCAGCAATTACATTCTGCTTGCTGAGCACACTCAAGCAAGTCTGCAGTCTGCGGCTACCACTCCACCCATACAGTATAAGAAGGAATCAGTACTGCAAACTAAACAAGGATATACATTTTGAGCCTAAAGAGCAGGAGCACACTCAAGCAAATCTGCAGTCTGCAGCTGCCACTCCACCTTTACAGTATAAGAAGGAATCAGTACTGCAAACTAAACAAGGATATACATTTTGAGCCTCAAGAGCAGTAGCACACTCAAGCAAATCTGCAGTCTGCGGCTACCACTCCACTCATACAGTATAACAAGGAATCAGTACTGCAAAGTAAACAAGGATATACATTTTGAGCCTCAAGAGCAGGAGCACACTCAAGCATATCTGCAGTCTGCGGCTACCACTCCACCCATACAGTATTTGAAGGAATCAGTACTGCAAAGTAATAAGGATATACATTTTGAACCTCAAGAGCAGGGTCAGTCCACCCAGGCATTCTACTTGTATGTTTTATGAGAGTGAAGCTATTACATTAGCAGTATTTCTTAGTAGTTCTCAGCTTGCTAATAAAACTGACTGTTGTAGCCTTGTGTCCACTCCCACAGCTAGTACAGAAATCCTAACTGTCCAATAGACAGTATACATTTAATTCAGATCCCTGTGACTAAATTAACCATCAAGCAGCCCTCTCAGTGCTTTCTGCCTTAGTATGTATCACTGAGAGGCCCACCTGTTTATTTGCATCTCTGTACATTCCCCTTCATTGCTAATGTATCTACGTACTCTAATCTGTGCACAAACTGGTTACTAATCAGCAAGTCAATGTGAAGACACACTCCCAACCTTAATAAACTTTGCTGTCTCTTCTCTCCTTCACTTTACAGGTAGTTTGAATTATTACTTACCCTCTCTGAGGCCTTCACTGATTACCTCTCTGGTTTCTTTGCATTCCATCTGGTTTACACCCCTTGTGCTACCTCCCTCCCCCAATACTAAGTCTATATTAGAATCCTGCTGAGTATGGAGCCATCTTTAAATTTCTAGTCTCCCACCAGGACACAAGTGCTCTTCCGCAGTACATCCTGCTTGCTGGTAAGCCATTAGACCTCAGGAATTTGTTTAAAGTGTTCAGATTTGTAAAGTAATACTTACTTTTTTCTCTTGTCTTGGTGGGCTCCCCCCCCCCCGCTCTGTTCGGGCTCGCTAACGCTTGGGCTCTCTCCTTCTCCCCTCCCCTGCCCTGCCCCCTATTTCCTCCCGCCCCCATTACCTCTACATTTATAGTAATCACAGCTCACCCTCACATCACCTCCACCAATCACAGCTCCTCAAGTCATATCACATTATACCACAACTTGCTCCACACAAAATACTCCCAATCACTCTCATTCCCACTAGGCATTTTTTACATCACCCACACTATTTCCCCATCCACATACAGCGCAACCCTATAATTCCTTTTCAGAACCCCCCCCACCTAGAACCAACTTAAACCTTATAACCATGACTGTCACACAACTAAGTCTAGCGTGTCTTCTCATAGTTCTTTACAATCCCACAAGTTATCACTCTAGCAATATCCCTAAACTTAGTAGCACAACACTACATTATGCACATACAGACACCACACATTATAATAATATCTGCCCACAATTGTTCAAGAACTACATAACGGACCAATTCAGAACTAAACACATATGCTCTCATTCCTACTCCAGAAAATACAGTACTTTCTCACACTCCTCACCAAACTCCAACATCTGTATCACCATTTTAACACCAGGCTCACCATAAGTGGGCATATCCACCACAACCCAGGCCCAAATCCATCCTGTCCAACACAAACTGCTCCAACACAAATGTCAGAACATAACACCCCCACTTTCTTCATCCCTGGGCAAATCAACAACAGCAGCAAAACCAACCATCTTTTAATGCTAAATATTAATATTAGAAGTATCAAAAATAAAATAACTGAACTCCAGGCGAAAATAGCACACTACCCCCCAGACATAGTTGCTTTAACAGAAACCTGGCTAAATAAAAACATAGCTAACTCAGAAGTTCTCCCTACTGGCTAGAGTATCATTAGACAAGACAGACCACTTCGTAAAGGGGGTGGAACTGTCTTACTGTACAAGTCCAACTTAATTGTCAGTTACCAAACTCCTACCCCAATAACTGGGACATAGTTATCTCACAACTTCAACTTCACCCGAAAAAGGTCATCACCACAATTGTGATCTATATTCCACCTGGTAATACACCTGCTAGCCTTGAAGACTTCTTATCCTGGTGTTCTTCCACATACTCAGAAGAAACCCTTATTCTGGGGGACTTCAACCTAGATTGTTTCACCTGTATATCAGAACCACTACGTAGTCTAATAAATCTCCATGGCTACTGGCAGCTTCCAGTCCAGATTCCAACTAGATGTGATAAAAAATCTAAAAGGGAATCCATCCTTGACTGGGTCCTAACTAACAACCCCACATCGTACCCTCATACAGGCAGTCTGCTAGACACCTTAAGTGACCACAACATAATATACTTTATACATAGTAGAACAAGCATATGCAAAACCACTAACTATATATCCACTAAAAACACGAAAAATTTCTTTCCTGAGGTCCTCAACATTTTATTCTGTAACTGTGACTGGACCCCCCCCCCTAAAAACCCTCCCACTTGACCAGGCTGTAGTATATTTCAACAAAACATTTCTACAATACCTAGACACTGTCGCTCTGTTGCACAAAATCAAGGTTAGAACCTCTACAAACCCCTGGCTCAGTAAAGAAACCAAATAAATCCTCAAGTCCAGAGACACTGCCTGGCTTTACTATAAAAAAAAACAAAGCCTAAGTACCAAGAACTGCGCAACCATGCAAAAAAATGCATTAGGCTGGACAAATAATCATACTACACAACATTACAAACTAAATACCAACACAACCCCCCAAAAAATTTGGAAAAATGTAAATCAGCTGCTAAAATCCACCCAAAAGGCTACCCCCAAACCAACCACCCCTGACACTGAAGTTCCCATCTAAACACAATTCATCTCCCACTTTGTGAACCCAATTCTATCCTTAGTATCACAGGACAGTTCCTTCCTCACTATCCCCCACAACACAAATAACACTAATACAAGCTTTACCCTCAAAACAGTTTCCACCACTTCAATCAAAAGCATGCTCTCCAAACTAAAAACCTCATCAACAGCAGCCGTCCTACTCCCCAGCTATTTCTTGAAACTCACAGCAGATGCTATTGCTTTCCCAGTCTCCACTGTCATAAACAGATCAGTTGTTGAAAACTATGTGCCCAAACTCTGGAAAATATCCTATGTTACACCCATACATAAAGGCGGGACCTCCACTGAACTTAACTACAGACCCATTGCTTTACTCTCCCCTGGCCAAAATCCTAGAAAAATGCATCCATACCCAGATGCTAAACTATCTCCTAGACAGCAACATCCTGTCACCTACTCAGCATGGTTTCAGACCTACCCATAGTACCACTACAGCCCTCCTCTGCTTCACAGACACAGTAAACCATCTCAAAAATGAAGGCCTACAGGTATCAACTCTTTTTTTGGATATGCCCAAAGCATTTGACACAGTCTCACACCAAATCCTGCTAAACAAACTAAACCAGTATATCACCTATCAAATTCCACTCTTACCTGGTTCCAAAGCTACTTAACTGACAGGTACCAAGCGGGAAAATTCTGTCTCTCCTAAGCTGCCCATAACTATAGGAGTCCCACAGGGTTTTATCTTAGGACCACTACTATTCACAGTCTTAACAAATGACCTCCATACCTCCACACAGCATGCATCTATCATTCAGTATGCAGATGACACTACCTTAATCTGTGCTGCACAAAACATTCCCACCCTCCTGCAAACAACTCAACTAGCATTCTCTGACGTTGAAAACTACCTTACCAAAGCCCAACTTATCCTCAATCCAAAGAAAACTCAGCTTATTATTAAAACCAGTTCTAACAAAAACACTGATAACAGTCAATTCACTATTTACGCCACAAATGTTACTCCAGTCGCTCCAGTGGCACAGGCTAAACTATTGGGAATAACCATAGACTCCCACCTAAAATTTGATAGTCATCTCAACTTAACTATTAAAAAAGTACATGCCAAACTGGGGTCACTCTACCGTATCAAACCATTTCTTACCAACAACACAAGATTAGCCATTGCTCGCCCCCAACTTCTATCCACCCTACTCTATGCATTTCCCATTTTGACTAATCTCAACAAAACTGAACTAAGCAAAATGGAAACCTGCTATAACAGAATTTCCCGCTTTGCTGCAAATTGCACATATAGAACTCATGACTGTACTGCTTTGAGACAGCTCCACTGGATTGAACTGCCCAACCTCCTAACCTACAATCAGCTCTGCCTCTGTCATTCTATCTATTACCTCCCCAATAAGTGTCCTGCCCTCAAAAACCTAGTACAACATCACTCAGCCAAAAGGCCTCTTAGATCATCAAGCAAACTACTACTACTAGAAGTCACCAACAGCTACAATAGGTTTGGAGATGCGCTATATAGTAGTTCAGTGACTAAAAAATGGAACTCTGTCCCCACTAGCATTCGAAACACATCATCCAAAGCCTCCTTTAAAGACCTCATCAGGCAACATCTCAAGCAAAGTTGGCAGTGCCATGATTGCACCCCAGGCTAGTGAAAGCGGATAAGGTATACATACTAAATCTAGAGTACTTGATAATAGTTTTCAGTCTTACTCACAAACACTGGCTAATCTGCAGTGTATGTACTGTACCTGTGTACTATGTATGTATTCCACCTATGTTCCAAATTTCCGCTGTACACCACAAATCTATTAATTACCTTTATTTTTAAATTAATATTTTTTTGTTTGTTCTCTCCACTGTAACTGTTAATGTGCTGCATACCAATGTAAAAACATGTCTTTTGTAATTTGTGTGTATACTGATCATGTCTAAATAACTAAATGTATCTGTAATTTTTCTTTGTGGAGCTTTTCTCCCCAGGCCTCTGCTGAAAAAGGGCCTTTTCGGCTCAGTCAGACACCCCCGGTTAACAAATGTAAAATAAAAATAAATAAATAAAATTGTCCCCGTCATGGGATTATGTTTTTCTGGGATGCAGGATCCAGACTATTCCTATGCTAGCATCCCTGCCTCCTCCCAAGGCTTTGACTCCGATTTCTTTTTTCAGTCCCTTCTTCCTGTGGTCTTGATTTCAGCCAGGGAATTTCTGAAGGCCCTAGGATTCATAGCATCCATCATCCCTATGCTTCTTTTCACCAGATTTCACATGAGGAAGCATAGTGGTATCTAAAGTCAATTTGGCTTCAGCATTCTCATCCTCTAGAGTTTCCAATCTCTCTTCCATGTCTCAAGTTGGAATTTCAGTGGTGGTTTCACCAATTGACATTGAATCCAGAGCTTCTCTTTCATCCCCAACGTCTTTCTCAGGAGGTGTTCACAGACACCTCCGACAGGGATTGGGGGCTTTTTTCAGAAAGCAAGGCCTTTGGTCTCCGTAGCAGCAGAAGGAGCACATCAGTATCAAGGAGATGGGAGCTATTCTGTTGACCCTCACTGCTTTTCATTCCCTGTTTTCTCCAGGGTCCCTAAAGATCTTTACAGACAACACCACAGTGATGCGGTACAGCAGCAAACAAGGGGGGAAACAAGGTTGTATCTTCTTTGCAGACTGGCACTCCAGGTTTGGAAGTTAGCACTGCAGTACCAAGTCACACTTCAGGCAGTGTATATTCTTTCAAGTCAGAATTTTGTGGCAGACTCCCTGATCAGGTTCGTAACACAGTCTCACGAGTGAAAGCTTCACAGGGATGTGTTTCTGGACATTATCCATCAGTGGGGTATTCCTCAAGTAGATCTCTTTGCTTCCCATCTGAACAGGCCAGCTTCCTCAGTTTTCTGCCAGGACTCCATTTCTTCTGGCCTGAAAAGATGGAGGCCCTATCTTTTCCATGGATGGGGATGTTTCTTTATGCCTTCCCTCCCATCCTCTCATTCCAAAAGTTCTGTGCAAAATAAAATAGAATGATCCCAAAATCTTCCTGCTGACTCCCTTTTGGCCCAGACAGCATCAATTCCCTGCTCTTCTACAATTAGCCAAGGGCAGTCATCACTAGTTACCTCACAGGATGGATCTTCTCGCACAAGACAAGGGATCTCTCATCCATCCCTACCTGTCCACTCTTTATCTGACACTGTATAGGATTTTGAGTCCCTATGATAAAATGATAAAACAAATCAGTATCCATCTGGTGACAAGTCTAGTACAAATAGGATAATCCAGAGAATACTAAAAAAGATGTACCTGGAACCATGAACAGTGAAAAGTATGTTTAATTGGTTAACCATCAAGTTGCTAAAATCAGTTCAGTCAAAGTGCACGCAAATGCTAAAAACTCAGGGTCCAAACGCAAGTGTAAAAAAGCACTTTCATTCAGTGGGCTTCATCAGGCAAATGGCAGGTGAATTGCATGGATGAGTATATATAGCATTTTAAAGTCACATTATTAAAAAGTCGCATGTTTAGAAGAAATTATATGATTTAAAAAGTTCATGTTTAAAAAGGTCCAGTGAAACACATTGAGATTATATTTTGTAAATCAATAAGTACAATAATTTAAAAAAGATTGTATATATTTGTATAATAACATGTACAAAGCATTATATATGTATGATAACATTTATAAAAAGCACAGCAGGTAGATGAATATCTTCGGTCCTGGTTATATAAATGTTTAAGGTACGGTTTATTGATTACCATTTCATTAAGTCCTGGCGGTAAGTATGTGTAAAATCTAAACATCCAATGTGAAGTTGTTCAATCTCGCCGCTTGTTCTTACACGTGGGTACGGAGCCGATCCATCGGCTCCGAGTCGGCCGCTTTCCAAGGTCAAGATCTCTGAGTAGCTCGAGGCACAGTCCCTATCCCATGATGCTCTCTGACTAACCTCAGATCTAGTTTGCTGCTGCAACGGATCACAGGTTCTTCAGAAAGGTCTGGCCAGTATAGTTCTTTTTCTGTCTTTTGACAAATAGTACAAATAGTTTTATGTAGAGTTAGTATTCTTATTACAGTTAGTAGTCTGTTCCTGATATTTTTTTAGGGCTGTGTCCCTCTTGTTGTGTGGATTTTTGCTGTGTTGGTGTTATTGGAGGAGTTGCTCTTTGGCCTTGCCCCTTTTTTCATTTAGGCACTTCTGTGCTTCACTACTATAGTTAAACAGGGCTCTGTCAACTGGATTTCCCTATCCCTTTATATTTAGTCATATTAGATAGTGTGCTTTTGCTATTTTGCTATAAATATTTAAATAAATATATAGATATAAAATTTTTTTTGGGGGTTCTGATAATTGTGTGCTGGTAGAAAGTTCAACAGTCTTGAACTCTTTATAGTACCGTTTTGTTTTATTATCAGGGATCTTATAATTGTGTGCTGTTTGATATTATGGCTGACCAAAAAGAGAAACAGAAGTCAGGTTTCAAGAGGTGCGACTGTGGGCAAAAAATGTCTATTACGGACTATCATTTGTCTTGTGTATATTGTCTAGGACCTGTGCATTTACAGTAGGATTGTTCTATCTGCCACTCTTTTAGTGGCAGAGTATTACTTGAAAGAAGAAGAAAGTTAATTGATAGAGGACTGTTGAAACCTGAATTTCAGGAAGCCTTAGATAAGACTGACCAGACCTAAGTCTTCGAAAGGGTCGAAGTCTTCAAGGGTGACCTCGGAACCCAGGCCCTTGGTTCCAAGCACCTCTGTTAAGGTGCAGTCGCCGGTTCTTAAGTCATCGGAGCCGTGTACCGAACCAATGTTTTGGAGCCAATCCTCTGTGCTGGAGTCGGTGTCAGAGGTGTTGAAGTCTCCAGTACTCAGGTTTCTTCGTTCCCTTCGACCCATTCTTCTAGGACCCTTTCAGACATCGATGTGGACTGTGTGGTGCAGAGGCTCTTAGAGAACCCGGCATTGGCCAAATTACTTTTGGTTTCGTCCCAACTGGGTTCGAATCCTACTGCCGTCCCTTTGCCTGTGACTACTTTTCCTCTGAGCTTACCTAGGCCTTCGGAGCCAGAGGTGGAAGATCTGATGGTTGTGGAGCCCACAGAGCTGAGTCCTGTCCCAGTGACTTTGGCTCCATCGACCCTGATATCTTTGGTGCCGTTCAAAGAGTCTCGGAGCCGACACTCTCTCGTCAGTTCCGGCGGGGAGAGTCGAACCAACGCGTCGGTTCCGACCCTTCCTCTCGGGGCCTCAGCACAGATGAGCTCGGCTCCGTCCCCTGGTTCAGAGCCCTTGGTCTCAGCACCGGGGAAGCCGCCATCTTCCTCTGAACCAGTGGATTCCTTGGGTCGAGACTCCAGTGCCTTCGATGCCATGAGGAGGCTGATGTCTGCTAAGACCCACACTTCCTCAGGTCTCTCCTCTTCCTCCCCTAAAATGCCGTGTTCTGCCTCTACATTGCAGGTTTCTACTAAGCGTCAAGACCCAGAGCCTCAGGTAACCCCTTTGGGTGAACCCTGCTCTACTGAGACTTCACCAGACGCTCCCACTGATGAAGTCCCCAGAAAGAGCATTTGCAAGAGGAGGCATTTGGATTCCCTCAGGAATCATTGACATCAGACACCGACTTAGAGGAATCAAAAGGGACCACACAGCCCCCCTCGGAGGATGTCTCCTTTGCAGACATCCTGGAAATGCTGAAACAGAGGGGTGACTGGCAGTCCATTACCCCTACTGAGGATGAGTCGGTGCTCCTGAAGGCCTTTGGGTCTCAACCTTCCACCTCCTGGGTTACTCCACCCTTCGATGAACTGATGGAACTGGTTGCTCGAAGGGCTTGGGAGTCCCCTGATTCCATGGAACCAGTCCCTCAGAGGCCCAATAAGTTCATCACTTCCCCTCAAGACAAATTGTACCTCACTAAAGGAGTCCCTGTTGATGCCATGGTGGTGGCAGCGGCCACCAAGAAAGAGATGTCAGAGACCTCTTCTACAGTCCGTCCTCCTAATAAAGATTCTAGGACAATGGACAGATATGGGAAACGCATTTTTAGTTCTGTGACATTTGCCATGAGATCACTTAACTATTTAACCCATTTTACCCATCTTCAACGAGATCTCCTCCAGGAACTTGGGAGATACTGTAAAGGGTAACACAGATGAAGCTATTTCTGAGAAGGTGACGGCTCAGCTTTCTACCCTTAATTCCATTGTCAGCTCGTCCATGCGGCTCATTTCCTATGCAGCCAATGGGTCGAGTCGAGCAGCAGGTTCAGCAATAGCTCTATTAGACAGTCCTGGATGCGCTTATGCTCCTTTGTGTAACCCTTCAAGTCTTCCTTTGTCAACACCCCATTTGATGGCTCTTCTTTGTTTGAGCCCCAAGTCAAGGAGACTCTCAGTAGGTGTGAGCAGGAAGGAAAGATCCTATCTGCCATAGGAGTCTGTTTTTCCACCCCTACTATACCATACCCCAAAGGGCAGAAAGGTGGGAAATGTGGTTCCGGAAGTCCCAAGGAGCTTTCCAGAACACACATAGTGAACCCCCCCCCCCTTCAGGGGCAGAGGAGGGGGCAATAATGGAAGGATGCCGCTTTGGCGGCAGAAGGGGTCCACAAAACCAGGGTGACAGGGAGCAGTTCTCTGGCAAGCCTTATTAGCGCTCCTGAGAGGAGGCCTGACTGTCCTACTCTGGAGGCAGTCAGGAGTCGCTTGGCTTTGTACCTAGACGCCTGGCTAGGAATTACATCAGATTCTTGGGTACAAAGCATAGTTACCAAGGTTACTTCATTCCCTTTTCAGAGTCCCCGCCTGTCAGAACAAGAATCCCAGATGGTTCCACCCAGTCTGCGGGATCAAGCAGCTATAGAAATCCAAAAGCTGCTAAAAAAAAAAAAAAGAGTTATGTAGCCAGTCCCGGCGGATCAAATAGGATCCGGAACTTACTCCAGATTATTTTTAGTTCTAAAGAAAATGGGGGGACTGGAGGCCCATTTTAGACCTCAGCAAGTTCAACGCTTTTGTAAAGAAGGAAAAGTTCTGAATGGTCACGCTTCAGTCGATACTCCCGTTCCTGGGAAAGGGCAATTGGATGTGCTCTTTAGATCTCAAGGATGCGTAATACCACATCAAAATGGCCAGACCATTCAGAGATCATTTGTGTTTTTGGCTGGGGGCCAGTCACTACCAATTTCGAGCACTGCCCTTTGGTCTCACCTCAGCCCCCAGAGTGTTCACCAAATGCAAGGCAGTGGTTACGGCTCACCTGAGGCATCTAGGATTCCAGGTGTTTCTGTATCTGGACGACTGGCTCCTATCCGCCACCACCAGGCATCAACTCATTCTTTCCAGGGATCATACAATCAATCTCTGTTCTCGGTTAGGAATAACCATAAATTTCAAAAAATCTGCCTTACCACCATCGCAGCATATCTCCTTTATTGGAGCAGACCTAGAAGCAGACCTAGACACCACCACTGCCTTGGTCAGATTATCTCAAGAAAGAGTTATCTCCCTACGAAATCAGGTGTCCCTCTTACTAAAAGAAAAGAGACTTCCTGCCTTTCAGGTTTTAAAGCTGTTAGGCACCATGGCAGTTACTCTCATAGCGGTTCCTCTGGGATGGATGCACAAGGATATTCCAGTGGTTGCTTTTCACCCAGTGGTCTTATCAACAGCTCTCAATGTCTTTCAAGATCCTACTGACAGACGCTTGCAAGAAGGACCTTCTCTGATGGTTGAACAGTCACCAGGTGGCGATAGGTCGACCATTTGTACCCCCCCCTCTCGTAGCCACGGTGACCACAGACACTTCCCTGATGGGGGGGGGGGGTTTCAGGGAAGAACTGCCCAAGGTACCTGGTCAGAGAAGGAATCTCATTTGCACATCAATGTCCTGGAGTTGAGAGCAGTGCTTTTAGCATTGCAGCACTTCCACGACTCTCTGCCTCCAGAGACGATTGCGATCCAGACAGACAACATGTCGGTGGTCTGGTACATCAACAAACAGGGGGGAACCAAGTCTTACCCCTTATGCCGAGAAGCCTTGAGTTTGGCAGTGGGCTTTATCCACCGGGCACTTACTGATAGCAACGCACATTCCAGGGAAATCCAACGTGATAGCGGACAAACTGAGCAGGGCAATTCTGTTGCCTCACGAGTGGTCCCTCAAAGAAGAAGTGGCGGAAATGATATTCCACAGAAGGGGCAAGCCTTGCTATGACCTTTTTGCATCCCCGCTGAATGCCAAATGCAGAAGCTACTTTGCCCTGAATCCTCCTCTGGGGACAGCCCAAGGGATTCACTTTTACACGATTGGCCCTAGGGTCTCCTTTACGCCTTTCCTCCAACCCCACTGATCCCCAGATTTTTTCAGAAAGCAAAAAGCTCGGGAAGGACTTGTTATTCTGATAGCCCCCTTTTGGCCTCGGCAGATATGGTTGCCCTTCCTTTATCAATATCAACTGGAAGAACCTTGGTTTCTGGAACCAGTGCCAGACCTTCTTACTCACTTATCAGGAGTTCTTCACCCCTCTCTTCAGTCCCTCAAACTGACAGCTTGGCTGATCGACTTCCCAACCTAGCCAGGTCATATAATTTGTCTTCTGCGGTGCAACATATTCTAGTCTCCTCTCATAAAGTCTCCACCAGAAAACTGTACAACAGCAAATGGAAGTGTTTTGTTTACTGGGCCTCTCAATATGATATTGATCCCTATGTCTCTCCTATTGATAGTGTTCTGGAGTTTCTGACTATGCTTTTTCACGAAGGTGCAGCAGCGGCCACTGTAAGAGTTCAATTGGCTGCAATATCCAGTTTTCACCTGGGATTTGAGGGCTCTAATCTTCTCTCTCTCAGATTATGTAAAGCCTTTCTGAAAGGGACTTATCACCTTAGGCCACCTGTCAGACAACCAGTTGTCCCCCGGAATCTAAATTTAATACTATCTCAGCTTATGCTTCCCCCCTATGAACCTGCATCTTCATGCCCTTGAAGTTCATTTCTTGGAAAACAATATTCTTGGTGGCGATTACCTCAGCTCGTAGAGTTTCGGAACTACAAGTTCTTTCTATCAGGCCTCCATATCTGTTTTTTCATCCCGACAGTGTGCGTCTCAGGACAAATCCCACCTTTCTTCCTAAGGTCTGCTCCAAGGTTAATTTGAACCAGTCTATTGAGCTGCCCACCTTTTTCAGACACCATTCAAATAAATTAGAATATATGTTACATAAAGTTGATGTTCACAGGCAATTGAAGCTTTATTTGGACAGAACAAAGGAGTTCAGGAAATCGGAACAACTCTTTGTTTCTCATGCGGACAATAAAAAGGGGCTGCCTGTCGCTAAAGTTACATTGCCTAAGTGGTTATCGTATTGCATAAAATATATATATTCATCAGCCAACCAACCTTTAGAGCATAGTGTGAAAGCACATTCCACCAGGGCTGTGTCTACATCTCTGGCTCATGTAGCCCATTTGCCTTTGGACACTATTTGTGCAGTGCTACTTGGTCCAAACCTCATATGTTTATCACTCATTACAAAGTGGACAGGGCCTCCAGGGACAGGGCTTCCTTTGGTTCCACTGTTCTCAGGAATATACTCCCGTGAGCCACCCAGGATTAGGGTGCTTGGGACGCTACCCACATGTAAGAACAAACGCCGAGATTGAACAACTTCACATAAAGAAGTTATGTTCTTACCATAACCTTCCATGTGAGTTGTTCATCTCGACTTTGTTCTTACACTCCCTCCCACCCTCTCCCTCCAGGTTCTTGAAGAACGGGTATGACTGGTGGTCTGGTTGCTCTAACTAGTGTCCTTTACTCCATCCAGAGTATTTCTTAGCAAATTGTAAATATATGTATACATGTGTATATTTTTGGCATATTGGTATGTTTAGTGGTATTCTTTCTTGCTGGGTTCAGCAAACTAGGTCTGAGGTTAGTCAGAGAGCATCATGGGATAGGGACTGTGCCTCGAGCTACTCAGAGATCTTGAGCTTGGAAAGCGGCCGACTCGGAGCTGATGGATCGGCTCCGTACCCACGTGTAAGAACAAAGGCAAGATGAACAACTCACACAGAACATTATGTTAAGAACATAACTTCTTTTTTCAGTTCTTTACACTCATAGGTTGGTACTAGGCTATCGGCCCTAGGGCCTATACAAGCCTAGCCATAACAATTCCCTGGATATTTCTTCCCACAATATTTACTTCCCTGGATCCCTGTCTAGCAGGGCGACTGACATGATCACCGGGGTGAATTTCCTATCTCCCATCCAATCGTCAAGGTTCCTTTTGAAGAGGGCCAAGGAGGCGCTCTGCTTGACATGTATGGACAGTCTATTCCAGAGTATGGGGAGTCTCTGGGTCAGCATGTTTTGTTCATTGTGATGACAATGTTTAGATACCTGGTGCCTGTGGCTCTGAGGGATTGGGATTTCTTTAAGTGCTCAGTTAACAGTTTAATGTCTCCTCCTCTTAATGGTCGTGGTATGACTTTTAGTATAGTAAACTTAAAGGTATGTGTTGCAACTGTTTCAGTAGTAGTGTGTGTATAAAGTGCATTAGCCAATGTAACAATTGCAAGCACTGTAAATGTATACTCAATGAAAAGCAGATTAAATATCCCCTTCATGGTCACAATTTTACAGTTACTGCATATGGTAATTGTAACACAAGAAATATAGTCTACTATGCTTCTTGTTGTGTATGTTATGCATATTACATACGTAAGACAAACAGAAAACTGAAAGAGAGGATTGGCCAGTATATATTTGATATCAACAGAAAACATTAAATTGTTAACTGAGCATGAAGAACTGAAATAGATTTTTAAATTTAAACCACACATCGCCAGGATTTAATGAAATGATGACCATTAAACTGTCACCAGGATTTAATGAAATGGTACCCATTAAACCCCATCTTAAATACCTACATAACCAAGTCCAGTAATATTCATCTACCTACTGTGCTTTTTATAAATTTTATAAATATATGTATATATACACGCACACACACGATATAAAAAGTTTACACACCCCTGTTAAAATGCCAGGTTGTTGTGATATAAAAAAAATGAGTCCACAATAAATCATTTCAAAACTTTTCCCACCTTTAATGTGACCTATAACCTGTACAATTCAGTTGAAAAACAAACAAATCTGTTAGGGGAAAAAAATATAAAAAATAAAAAACATACAGTACGCTGGTTGCATGTGGGTACACCCTTAAACTAATACTTTGTTGTGTGTCCACACCCTTAAACTAATACTTTGTTGAAGCACCTTTTGATTTAATTACAGCATTCAGTCTTCTTGGGTACACACCTGCCATCAATTAGAGAGATTCTGATTAACCCCAAATAAAGTTCAGCTGTCCTAGTAGGATTTTCCTGACATTTACTCAGTTGCCTACTTACAGCAAAAGCCATAGTTCGCATAGAGCTTACAAAGCATCAAAGGGATCTCATTGTTGAAAGGTATCAGTCAAGAAGGGTACAAAAAAATTTCCACAGCGTTGGATAGACCGTCGTCAAAAAGTGGCGAAAATATGGGACAACCGTGACATTGCAAAGAACTGGACGTCCCTCCAAAATTGAAGAAAAGATGAAAACTGGTCAGGGAGGCTGCCAAGAGACCTACAGCAAAACTGAAGGAGCTGCAGGAACTTCTGACAAGTACTGGTTGTGTACCACATGTGACAACAATCTCCCTTATTCTCCGTATGTCTGGACTATGGGGTAGGGTTGCAAGACGGAAGCCTTTTCTTACACAAAAAAAATCCAGGCCTAGCTAAAATTTGCAAAACAATACATCAAGTCTCCCAAAAGCATGTGGGAAAATGTGTTATGGTCTGATGAGACCAAGGTTCAACTTTTTGGCCAAAATTCCAAAAGGTACGTTTGCTGCAAAAACAACACTTCGCATCACCAAAAGAACACCATCCCCATAGTGAAGCATAGTGGCGGCAGTATCATGCTTTGGGGTTGCTTTTCTTCAGCTAGAACTGTGGCTTTAGTCAAGGTGGAGGGAATTATGAACAGTTCCAAATACCAGTCACTTTTGACCGAGAACCTTCAAGCGTCTGCTAGAAAGAAGAAGAGGAATTTCACCTTTCAAAACAACAATGATCCCAAGCATGCATCCAAATCAACAAAAGAATGGCTTCCCCAGAAGAAAATTAAAGTTATGTAGTCCAGTCTCGCCTTCATTCTTACCTGTGGGTTTGGAGCCGAACCTCAGCTCCGACTCGGCCATACTCTAGCTCGAAGTCTTCAATTGGCTCGTGGCTAAGAGGTATCCCATCGTGCAACAGGTCTATTCCCCAGATCTCATTTGCCGCTCATTACGCTCAGACATGGTCTTGCTTTTGGCCGTGGCTAAGTATACTGTTTATAAACTTTTTATAAACTTTTGACTTATTGCTCAAAAAAGCTATTTTCATAGCTCTGTGTGTGTGGTAGTGGTATTGTACTGCCTTTGTTTTGCTTCTCTTGCTGTTTTTGTGGCCTTTTCATTGGCCATTTTGGTATCCCGTTCGTTTCCTTTCTTCCCATGGGCTAAGCCTGTTTTCAGTTAGAGGACCTAGTCCTCCCCATTGTTTCCGTGTGGTCTTTGGTTTGGTGCTCCATTCTGTTAGCTTTTAGTGTTGTCGTGTCTGGCTAGTGGTGCTATCTTGCCTTTGTTTCCCCAGACTAAGCCCATTTAAGTTAGAGGACCTAGTTTTCCCTGTAGTCTTTTTCCTTCTGGTTACTAGGCCATTTTTAGTTAGAGGCTCTAGTTTCCTGTGCGGGGTTTAGTTGGGTCCACTGTGTGTACCTGTACCTGTGTGTGTTCTCCTTTATTCAGCATGTCCAAGGATTCTAAGGAATACAGGCCTTTGGGCTTTAAAAAGTGTGTTAAATGCAACAATAAAATGTCTTTGACTGATGGGCACTCTGGGTGTGTGTACTGCTTGGGGGCTATTCACCTTCAAGAGTCCTGCTTGTTCTGTCATTCCTTCAGTTCCTGTGTACTACAGGAGACGAAGAACAAGCTCATTTTGAAAGGACTGCTTAAACACTCCTTTGAGGAAGACTTGACTAAGTCTTTCAGTGCCTTATCCTCTCCAGCTAAAAAGGACAAAAAGACTTCTAAGCAGTACTCTCCGGCTCTGTCTGTTTCTTCGGAGCTGCCAGAGAAAGTTGTTAGAACAGCTTCTACTTCTTCGGTTCCATTGCCCTCGGTGCCGACAGAAGGTAGTGTCTTGCCTAAGTCCGTATCGGCTCCCAGCCTTTCGGAGCCGGTCACGGATATATTGGTCTGGAGCCAGTCTCCAGTTATTCGACCATTTTCTCCTTTTATGCAAGTCCACTTCCGTAGGGAGATCCACATCTCCAGCTATATCCTCCAGGACCCATTCCGATGAGGACGATAGAATGGTGAAGAAACTGCTTCAGTCATCGGTGTTGGCCAAATTGATTTCAGCTCTGACCCAGTCTGCTCCAGAGCCTATGGCCTCTTCATCCTTTGTTGTTCCTTTTCCGAGCCTTTCTCGGCCTTTGGGGCCAGAGTTGTTGGTTCCGTCGGGTGCCGTTAGGTCAGTTCCAGTAGCCTCACCTGGCCTCTCGGTTCCGATTTCCGCACCGACCCCGTCGGCGCCGTCCACGGGGTCAAGGGTCCATGGTTCTCAGGTCGGACCCGAGGGGGAGGGCTCAGATCGATCTTCATCGGTTCCGAGCCTTCCTGTCTGTGCTTCGGCTCGAATGAGCTTGGACCCGACATCTGCTTCGGACCTCATATCCTCGGCACCGAGGGCTACTACTGTATCCTCTGCAGTTAGTCGGCCTTCGGAGCCGGGGGGATCAGCCTTCGAGGTTATGAGGAGCGTGCTGGCCAGGTCATCAGCTGCATCCTACGGCACCGATACTCTGCCCCTCTGGCACTGGTGTCAGTTTCGGATCACCCTCTATCCCTGGGAAGCGGAGACCCTAAGCCTCAGGATACCTCCATGAGTGGTCCCCAACTTTCTGACGTCTCCCCAGAGTTTTTGCTTGAGGAGCCTGCTAGAAAGAGATTGTGTAAGAGGAAACAATTCGACTCCCCGGATGAGTCTCACGTCGGACACCGACCTCAAGGAGTCAGAGGGGTCCCCCAAGTCGTCTTCTGAAGATATCTCTTTTTTAGATATCCTTGAGATCTTGAAGCAGAGAGGCAGCTGGCCCTCCAAATCCCCTTCTGATGAGGAGTCTGTGTTTCTGAAGGCTTTCGAGTCTCAACCCTCCACCTCTTGGGTTTCTCCCCCTTTCGATGAGCTACTAGATCTTGTCTTTCGAAAGGCATGGGAAACTCCTGACACTGTGGAACCGGTCCCTAGGAGACGCAATAAGTTTTTGTCCGCCCCCACTGACAAGGAATATCTAACAAAAGGCATTCCAGTAGATGCCGTGGTGGCAGCAGCCACCAAGAAGGAACTTGCTGAAACTTCGGCTACTGTCCATCTACCTAACAAGGAGTCCCGGGCTATGGACAGGTATGGGAAGCATGTGTTTACCTCAGTGGCCTTTACACTGCGGTCACTGAACTACATGATGCATTTTACAAGGCTCCAGAGAGATCTCATAAAAGAGCTAGGAGATTCTCTACAGGGTAACATTTCTGATGCCATGGCACAGAAGGTCAATGCACAGATGTCTACTCTAAATACCCTTACAAACTCCTCCATGAGGCTGATCTCATTCGCAGCCGACGGAGCGAGTAGGGCAGCGGGTTCCAGAGTCTCTCTTAGGAGACACTCCTGGATGCGCCTGTGCAATTTCGTGGAGGCCTTCAAGTCTACATTCACCAATGCCCCCTTTGACAGTTCATTGTTGTTCGGAACCAAGGCGATGGACACTCTCACTAGGTGCAAGCAGGAAGGAAAAAACCCTGTCTGCCATGGGAGTCTGTTTTTCCATGCCTTCTAGACCTTACCCCAAGGGCTAGAAGGGTGGGAAAATGTGGTTCAGGAAGTCGCAGTGGTTTTTTCAGGACACACAAAGTGATTCCCCCTCCAGAGACAGGGGAGGGGAATGGAAATTCAGGTAGATGCCGCCCTAGATGCAGAGGAGGTCTGCGTAACCAGGGGGACCGTGATTCCTTTTGTGGTTCTCCCTACCAGCGCTCCTGAAGGGAGGCCCGACTGTGTGTCTCTGGAGCCAGTCGGGGGTCGCATTTCTTTATTCCCAGAAGCCTAGCAAGACGTCACCCAAGACGAGTGGATATTAAAGATAATTTCCAGAGGTTATCATATTCCCTTCTCCTCCCCCGCCAACCAAAAGAATCCCAGCCGTTCCACCCAGTCACAGGGATTCCACAACTTTAGAAATAAAAAAAGTTGCTTTCAAAGAGAGCCATCCAGCCTGTCCCCGCAGACCAAGTAGGATTAGAGATTTACTCCAGATTCTTTTTGGTGCCGAAAGGAACAGGGGACCTGAGACCCATCTTGTATCTCAGCTGATTGAACCTTCATGTACAAAAGTCCAAGTTCCACATGGTCACCTTACAGTCAATACTCCCTCTGTTAGGGAAAGATGTGTGAATGTGCTCCATCGACCTCTAAGATGCTTACTACCATATCAAGATAAGACAGGGCATCGAGAAGTCATCTACGCTTCTGGCTGGGAGACCGTCATTTTCAGTTTTGCGCTCTACCCTTTGGTCTCACCACAGGGTGTTCACAAAATGCATGGCAGTGGTAACGGCTCACTTGAGACATCAGGGATTCCAAGTATTTCCATACCTGGACAATGGCTTCTTTTTGCCACCACCAGGCATCTACTGTTATAGACCAGGGACGCCACCATTATGCTGTGCCAAAGGTTAGGAATTACTCTAAATTGGAAAAAATCTGCCTTGTTGCCCTCGCAGCATGTCACTTTTATCAGCACCGAACTAGGTACGGTGCTCATGAGGGCCTTCTTACCAGAAGAGAGAATTCAGGCTGTACAACAGCAGGTCTGTGCCTTACTACCATTGAGGAAGGTCAAGGCAAAACTGGTCCTCAGGTTATTAGGGACCATGGCTGCCATGATCATGCTACTTCCCCTTGCCAGACTACACATGAGGGTTCTTCAGTGGCTTCTTTTTGCCCAATGGTCTCTACAGCATTTTCCACTCTCCCATTCTATTCTGATTACAGACACGTTCAAGCAGGATCTACGCTGGTGGCTTCAGGCCAGCAGTCTCAACATGGGCAAGCCTTTTGTTTCATCTTCTCTAGTTGCCACAGTGACCACGGATGCCTCCCAGATCGGGTGGGGGGGGCATTATCTCGGTGGGACAGTCCAAGGCACGTGGCAGGATCACGCAACCCATTTGCATATCAATGTCTTGGAGATGAGAGCAGTGCTATTAGTGTTGCAAGCACTTCAGAGCTTTCTCCCTCTAGGGGCACTTGCAATCCACTCAAACATGCCAGTGGTATGGTATCTGAACAGATAGGGAGGAACCAAATCATACCCCCTTTGCAGAGGCGCACTTAGAGTTTGGCAGTGGGCGGTGTCTTCCCAACGCTTTCTAGTTGTAGTGCATATACCAGGGAAGTCCAACGTGATTGCCGACAGGCTGAGCAGAGCTATCCTAATGCCTCACGAGTGGTCCCTGAACAATTATGTTGTGGAGAAGATATTCCACAGATGGGGTCAGCCTTGCTGCGATCTGTTTGCCCAACCCCCTCAATGCCAAATGCAGCTGCTACTTCACCCTTATCCCCCCGGAGGGGGAGACACCCAGGGACGCTCTGGTTCACGATTGGCCCTCCGGTCTTTTTTATGTCTTCCCACCGTTACCTCTAATATCAAAGGTCATTCAGAAAGCACAGTCTTTGGGAAGCAAAATATCCTCATTGCCCCTCAGTGGCCTTGTCAGATTTGGTTTCCCTTCCTTCAACTCTGTCTAATGGACAAGCCCTGGATTCTGGACCCAGCTTCAGATATGCTGACTCATATGTCAGGACAGTTCCATCCCTCCATCCAGACCCTCAAGTTGACAGCTTGGCTGCTCCAGTTCTGTCCTTAGTTAGGCTTCATGATTTTTCCCTGGAAGTGGTCCATATTCTATCATCTTCCCACAAGCCTTCTACCAGGAAGATTTATTCCAGTAGTGGAAGAGATTTTCTATTTGGGCCCATGAGAGACATATTGATCCTTATACACATAGCCGGCCTTAGACATAGGCCAACTAGGCGGCCGCCTAGGGCGCCGTTCTAGCAGGGGCACTTTTCTAGTATTTATTTGGTGTAGGTAGACCAGGATGAGGGCACTAGGTGGTGTGGTAGGGGGCACCGTGGAACCCTTTTGCCTAGGGCACCAGTTGAGCTAAGGCCGCTCCTGCTTATGCAGCACCTATTTCGGCAATATTAGAATTTCTTTCTCAACTGTTCAGTCAGGGGTCAGCTGCAGCAATCATTAAGGTGCAACTGGCAGCGATTTCTACATTTCACGTTGCTAATGAGCCCAACCTTATGGCTCATAGGCTTTGTAGGGCTTTTCTGAAAGGGACATTGTTACTCCAACCTCCAGTCTTTGATCCAGTAATGCCATGGGACCTCAATTTTGTATTACAGAAGCTCACCTCAACTCCCTTTGAGCCCACAGCTACGTGTAACATTAAATTCTTGTCATGGAATACAGTATTCTTGGTAGCCATAACTTCAGCTAGGCAGGTCTCTGAACTCCAAGCATTATCGATTAAGCCACCTTATTTGGTGTTTCACAAAGATAGTCTCTCCTTCAGAACCAATCCTTTCTTTGTTCCAAAGGTTGCCTCTGTTGTCAGTATCAACCAATCCATTGAGTTGCCTGTGTTTTTTCCTGAATTCACCAACAAGGCAGAATTTAAGTTTCATCAGCTAGATGTTCATAGACTATTGCGTTTCTATTTACATAGGACAAAAGATTTCAGGAAATCAGATCAAATGTTTGTCTCGTTTTCAGACACTAGACTCCGGGTTCCTGTTTCTAAGGTAAACTTGTCTCGCTGGATCTCCAGTTGCATCTCATTTATTTCTGCTTCCAATGGCAAAGAATTACCCTTTAATGTGAAGGCTCATTCTACACGGTCTGTGGCTACCTCAACTGCGTTTCAGGCTAGGATGTCTGTGGATGATTTGCTGCAGCAACATGGGCTTCACCTCATACTTTTATTAGTCACTACAAATTAGATCTGGTCTCTAGAGGCAGATCTTACTTTTGGTTCCACAGTGCTCAAGAGTATTTTTCACTGAGCCACCCAAGATCAAGGTGCTAGGGACGCTATCCCATGGGTAAGAATGAAGACGAGACTGGACTACATAACATCAAGAAGTTATGTACTCACTATAACGTTCGATGTATGTAGTCCATCTCTCTTTACATTCTTACTAACCCTCCCTCCTACCCCCTCCTGGAGGACCTGGAGGTATAATCTCTAGGTGTCAGTAGTCCTTTCTGTTGGGGT